>NW_026694008.1:0-23873 GCF_021218885.2 Marmota monax | reverse complement strand
TGGCAACAGGTCCACCTTGGCCCCTGGAGCCCTACCTCCACTAGTTTGTTCTGCATGCCAGTGTGGCCAGCTCACAAGGCCATGGCGAACTTGCGGTTTTTCTGTTCCTGCTTATCCGTCTGAGACATATGTATCCCACGGGAATGCCTTGACCTTTTCTGGTCTGATGGACTTATTGTTAAGGGAGGTTTCGGTACCTGACAATAATAGATGTTGAAACTAAATTTCTCCCCCCTCCCTCCTGCTTTTGGGTAGTTTTCCACTTCTGCTGCTTGGGGTATAAAAAAAGGTGTGTTAGCAATAAAGATTATTGACTCCTGGATGAAGAACCTTGGTGTCCTGTGTGTCTTTTAACCTCGCCGTCCCTCGCCGGACTCGGCTCCCTTGGCCGGACGCGGCAATTGGAGGCTCCCACTGAGATCCGGAAAGCAGGGGTAAGCGGACGGGGCTCACCTTCTAAGAAAGAAGGGGGAGGATTGGTTTAAAGATATTTTAAAGAGACAGGGTACGTACCATGGGTAACTCAACAGCGAAGGTTCGTCTGGCCAACGAACTGAAAGAGCTGTTAAATACACAAGGAACAGGAATAAAAACTAAGACTGCAACCGAATTCGTTGAAATTATTGCCCAGGCTTGTCCTTGGTTTCTGACAGGAGGATTTCTTAATAATAGTGACTGGGACCTGGTGAGGCATGACCTTCAGAAATTATTGAGGGACCGGGGCTCGGACAGTGTCCCAGTTGCCACCTTTTCCTTATGGAGGTTGGTAAAGGATGCTTTATTAACAGATAAAGTAAAGATCAAGGATCAGCTTGCTGAATGTGAACAGGCCCTTAATCAGGTGCAGGAAGAGCAAATGGCAGAATCCTTAAAGGATGAGGGTCCTCTTGAGGACTCGGGCTCGGAGGGTAGGAAACGCCTCCAGATTTCTAAGCCCAAAAAGGATCCTGAGGACCTCAGTTCTCTCTCTGAGGAAGAGGAGGGATTAGAAAGGGAGATAGAGGAACTAGAACATAGCCTTAAAAGGGCAAATGTGAGGGTGCCTAGGGCCCCCTCAATTGCCGCACCTCCCCCCTATAATCCTGATTGGAATGAGGACGCCCCTACTAGACGGGCGGGGGTCCACTGGGGTTCTAGAGCGGCTCAGGTTTTTCCAATGATTGAAAACGCCGATGCTGATGGACAGCCGGCCAGAGCCCATGTCCCCCTAGCCTTCAAGGACATAAAACAGCTTAAGGAGGCGGTCATTAATTATGGACCTCATGCCCCTTTCACATTGACCCTCTTCGAGTCCTTCTCAGCCAGTCAACTGATACCTAATGATTGGCAGCAACTTTGCAGGGCTGTGTTATCTGGAGGGGATTTCTTATTGTGGAAAAGTGAATATCATGAAAGGTGCCGCGAGCTGGCTCAGATTAACCTGAATGCGGGCCATCAACGGCGAAATGCTGAAATGTTGACAGGAACTGGGCAGTATGCCACCATAGGCCAACAAATTAATTACGACCCAGGTGTTTATGCTCAAATAGCCTCAGCTGCAGTTCATGCCTGGAAAGCCCTGCCCATTTCTAAGACTGAAGCAAAAATTTCCAAGATCTCTCAAGGACCCTCTGAACCTTATTCAGACTTTATAGCCCGCCTAATGCAGGCTGCAGGAAAAATATTCCCTAATCTAGAACAGGCTATGCCACTTATTAGACAACTGGCATATGAAAACGCTAACACTTACTGCCAAAATGCTATTAAGTCCTCCCGGGCCAAAAGTATAGATGACATGATTCGAGCATGCAAAGATATAGATGGGCCTCATATTACTGGTCAGGTTTTGGCTGCTGCCCTTAAGACTGGAATGCAAAAAGCTGATAACAGGGGAACCCGCTCTAAGGGGTGTTTTAAGTGTGGGAAAGAGGGACATATAAAGAGAAACTGCCCGGAAAGGAGCGAGGGTGCTGGCAGAGGGATGCCTGGACTTTGTCCTAGATGTCATAAAGGAAATCATTGGAGCAGTGAGTGCAGGTCAAAATTTGACATCCAGGGTAACCCAATACCATCGGGAAACGGGAGCAGGGGCCCGCCCCGGGCCCCGGAAGCCAAAGTGTACGGGGCAGTGCAGGGACAGAACAGTGCCCCAGGGAGTGGGCGTCTCCGCCGCCTCCCACTGACCAACCCCTTTCTATCTGGGAACTCCCCAGGGGAACACCAGGAAGCGCAGGACTGGACCTCAGTTCCACCTCCCGAGCGGTATTAACTCCCCAAATGGGACCTCAGACGCTGCCTACTGGGGTTTTTGGACCCCTGCCAGAGAGGACGGTGGGACTAGTGTTGGGACGAGGTAGCGCAACTCAGTGGGGCTTGAAGATTCTTACGGGGGTTGTTGATGCTGATTATCAGGGAGAGATAAAGATAGTAGTAGAAGCTACCCAAGGAATTGTTATTCTTCCCCCCGGGGAGCGTATAGCTCAATTGCTGCTGCTACCCTTAGCTTCCATTCCTGGGCACGCCCTCCGTGGGTCCCGGGGCGACGGCAGCTTTGGCTCCACTGGAACTCCCCAGGCCTTTTGGGTAGCTCATTTGGATTCGCGTCCCAACCTGACCATTGAGATACAGGACAAGGCTTTCAAGAGAATACTAGATACGGGGGCGGATGTCTCTGTCATTTCTGAAAAACAATGGCCACCTGCCTGGCCCCTCCAGAGTCCCTCGGCCATATTACAGGGGATAGGACAGACCCGACCAAAAAGAAGTGCCTCCTTTTTAAAATGGAGAGATGGCGAAGGACATAGTGGCCATTTCCAGCCCTATGTGGTGACTGGACTCCCCACGAACCTTTGGGGGAGGGACTTGCTTCATCAAATGGGGGCTATTCTCACTACCCAGACTTTGAAAGAAAATAATAACTTTGTTAATGATGTAATGCTAGACATGGGATGGATCCCTGGAAGGGGACTAGGAAAGAGACATGAGGGCAAAATATCACCCATGGATCCAGCAGAACAGGTTACCCGGCTGGGAAGAGACCGGAGAGGACTGGGAAATTTATCCTAGGGGCCACTGAAGTGCGGCCACCTCCACTGTCCATTACTTGGTTATCAGATGACCCTGTGTGGGTAGAACAGTGGCCCCTAACTAAGGACAAATTACAGGCCGCTTCCCTATTAGTTCAAGACCAGCTTAAGTTAGGACATGTGGTGCCCTCTACCTCCCCTTGGAATACCCCTATTTTTGTTATACAAAAGGGGTCTGGGAAGTGGAGACTTCTTCAGGACCTACGAGCTATTAATAAAACTATGCAACCCATGGGACCCTTACAACCAGGGCTACCCTTTCCTACTGCGATCCCAAAGGATTGGCATCTTATTGTCATAGATTTAAAAGATTGTTTCTTTTCTATCCCCTTAGACCCACGAGACCGAAAGCGTTTCGCTTTTTCCTTGCCTTCCACAAACTTTAGGGAACCTTACCAACGGTATGAATGGACTGTCCTACCTCAAGGGATGACTAATAGTCCTACAATGTGCCAATATTTTGTAGCTGAGGTTTTGCGACCCTTTCGACAGCAGTTCCCACAGCTCTACCTCATTCATTATATGGATGACATCTTACTGGCAGGGCCCAAGAAAGAAAGGCTTCTTCAATCTTATGAAGTCCTCCAATCCCTTCTAAAAGGGGCAGGGCTGGTCATAGCACCCGAAAAGGTGCAGTTTCAACACCCTTACAATTATTTGGGATACATCATTAATAACATAGGAATCTTTCCCCAGAGACCCCAGTTCCAGATAAATCAGCTCAAAACTTTACATCAGTGGCAGACATTCCTCGGAGAAATACAGTGGCTGCGCCCATCCTTTCATATTCCAACTGGAGAGCTCAAACCCCTGTATGACCTCTTGCGAGGAGATCCTTCTCCTACGTCGTGTAGAGTACCTACACCAGAAGCCTTACGAGCACTGAGGCTAATAGAAGAGGCTCTGCAGGACATGCAGATTACGCAGATAGATTATTCTCTGCCCTTGTCATTTATAGTTCTACCTTCTAAAATTACTCCCACAGGAGTGTTCTGGCAAACGGGTCCCATTTATTGGGTCCACTTGCCGGCTTCTAACCCCCGGGTATTGACTCCCTTTTATGAGCTAGTTATTAACTTAATTTGGAAGGCTAAATATTTGGGTGATGCATTGTTTGGAAAAACCTTTGACATACTTATTCAACCTTACACTCAAGATATGATACACAAGTTACAACAAGAACATGACCTTTGGTGTCTTTTCCTGTGCAGCTTCAAGGGTCAGATTGATAATCACTTCCCTAAACATAGACTTTTGGAGGGCTTTAAAAGGTGTCCCATTATCTTCCCAAAGATTATGAAAAGGGAACCTATTCCAAAGGCCCAAACTGTATATACAGATGGGGCCAAAAATGGATTTGCTGTCGTTTTTGATGGATCTCAAATTCTCCGACAACCTGTGTCAGGCCAGTCGGCCCAAAAGGCAGAAGTTGAAGCTTTAATCATAGCTCTCAAAGTCTATAGTTCTATTCCTCTTAATGTGTATACTGACAGCTTGTATGTAGCCAATCTGGCTCTAGTCATAGAAACAGCATCATATATTGGAAAGCAATCCACCATCACAGAACAACTACAGGTAGTACAGCTTCTCATTTGGGCTAGACGAGATCCTCTATACATTGGCCACATCCGAAGCCATTCAGGGCTCCCTGGACCTTTGTCAGAGGGCAACGCAAAAGCAGACGCTGCTACTCATGCTGTTGGCCTTTCCTGTGTGACCACCGAATATGATAAGGCCTTACAATTCCATAACAAATTTCATTTAAATGCACAGTCTTTACGCTTCCACACAGGATGTTCACGAGACCAAGCTTTACAGATTGTCTCATTATGTCCAACCTGTGCACCATTTATTCATTCTCCTTCCCTTGGAGTTAATCCAAGAGGACTACAACCTAATGATGTCTGGCAAACTGATGTTACACACTTCCCTAGCTTTGGTAAGCTCTCCTTTATACATGTTTCCACTGACACATATTCTGGCTTCATTTTTGCCACCTTACATACTGGAGAGAAGGCTAAGGATGTAATCAGTCATCTTCTAAAAGCCTTTTCCTCCATGGGCACCCCACGATGCCTCAAAACTGATAATGGTCCCGCATATGTAAGTCAGGCGGTTCAACGGTTTTGCACCCAATGGGAAATTAATCATAAGACTGGAATCCCTTATAATCCACAGGGACAAGCTATCGTGGAACGAGCCCATCAACATTTAAAAACTTATTTACAAAAAACAAAAGAGGGGGAGATATACCGGAATTGTCAGGGACCACAAGCACTTCTAAGCATAACCTTATTTACTTTAAATTTTTTACTCACTGACACTGGAGGGCGCACGGCTGCACAACGCCACTTTTCCCCTCCCACTGTACAAGATGCTCAAATAAGGTGGAAAGATTTATCCACTGGAAAGTGGCAACCCCCGGCTCCACTCTTAGCTAGAGTGAGGGGAGCTGTATGTGTTTTTCCCCCAGGAACTGAGAAGCCCATTTGGATCCCGGAGCGCTGCACCAGACCGGTGAATGAAAATTCAAGACAAAATGAAGTTCCCAAGATGGCTGATCCTGCCGTTGTTGTTCTCACCCCTTCAAGTGAGTGCCGAGACACACCTCATGAGCTGGACCCCTCTTGTGGCATTCCTTCTGGACAGGTTTGCTGAAGGAGGGCTTGACCCCCCACCTGGGAATATTCATGAATATCTTTTTGGAGCCCCTTGTGAGTGTAAGGGAGGGCCCCAGCACTCGGCCCCCTCTGGTTATATCCAGAGCATTGATTGTGGGACTAAAGTAGCCTACATGGCGGCTGAACTCAATGAAAACATCGGAGGATTTAAACAACCAAAATGGGTATGTGTTAATAAGCCCGGACTTGTTGTCCCTAATCCGACCAAGACTCTTGGAAGCTGTTCCGCCACTTGTCATTACACCCCGGCAATGCACATCTCCTGTTATACATCGGCCTCAATTTGTGTTAATAATCAAGGAAAACAGTATTTTGAGGCCATCCTAACTAACACTCGTGGAGAATGGGGGACCACTTATAATTATATTCCTTTTCTTGGTGACCGGGGAGGGGAAGGCATCACGACTCGGTTAACTGAGGCGGGATGTGAGGGCGTCGTGGGTAAACCTTCCTGCTGGCCCATGCAGGCCCCTATCGGAATCTCTGATGGAGGGGGACCCACTGATGCTATTAAACACCTTCAGGTGATTAAGCTTTTAAAGCCGGAGATCCCTAAGCCTACATACCACCCCTTGATATTGCCCAAATCCCAGTTTCCTGATTTAGATGCCAATACATTAGATATCCTAGAAACCACCTTTTCTTTACTTAACAGTTCCAACCCTACCCTTGCTGGTGATTGCTGGCTCTGCATGACGGCAGGTGCAGTCATGCCATTGGCGGTTCCCATCAATTATACCATTGATGATGACAACACATGTCAATCTGGGCTGCCCTTTAAGGTGCAGCCTCTAGGTGGTTTTATGTCATGCCTTCTAGGCATGATGCAAAATAATACCTATGATGTTGATGTTGGAGTCTCTTCCTTTGGAAACTGCTCATTAATAAAGAATTACTCCTCACCTACTCCACCCATTTGTCCCCCTAATGGTACAGTCTTTATGTGTGGTGGAAATTTAGCTTTTCCCAGGCTCCCAACAAATTGGACTGGTGGTTGCGTTCTGGCATTACTGCTTCCTGATATCACGATTATCTCAGGAGATGAACCCCTACCCATTCCTAGCCTAGACATCTTAGTTAGAAGACACAAGAGAGCTGTGCAGGCCTTACCACTCCTTGTTGGCCTTGGAATAACCGCTGCTGTGGGTACAGGCACGGCAGGATTGGGTACGGCTATACATTCTTACCGCCGCCTATCTCAACAGCTTATAGATGATGTGCAAACCCTGTCGGGAACCATTAAAGACTTACAAGACCAGATAGACTCCCTAGCAGAAGTAGTTCTTCAGAACAGGCGGGGTTTAGACTTGCTTACTGCCAATCAAGGGGGAATTTGTTTAGCCCTTGGGGAGAGGTGCTGTTTTTATGCTAACAAATCTGGCATAGTTCGCACAAAAATTAAACAACTCCAAGAAGACCTAGAAAAAAGGAGGAGGGAATTATTTGAGAACCCTCTCTGGACTGGACTTAATGGATTTTTGCCTTATCTTCTTCCCTTATTGGGACCATTGTTAGGCCTCCTTCTAGTAGTGGCAATAGGACCCTGCATTGTAAATAAGATAGTACAATTCATTAAGGATCAAATTAATATCTTAGCCTCTAAGCCGATACAGGTTCACTATCAACGCTTAAAGATGGATGATCGCCTCTCTGAGATATACTTCAGACCTATCCGAAGATGAGTGTCCTCCTTAAAAGAAGAACTCCTGCCATATCTTTTCTCTATGCATACCTCTCCCTCTTGCTTTCCTGTACTAGGATCTTTGCTGTCTAATCTCTCGGTCCAATCACATCTGCCATTCGGCGGTGACGGTCATGGGTCCCGTGGGTGGAGACGGTTAAGCGTTTACCGCAATAGTGTCTTGATAGGTCATAACACCTTGAGCTGATCTTGTAGTACCCAGTGACGGGCAACTTTCACGCTTGCTGTGCGACCTAAGCCAGGGAATCGGGGCCTTCCCAGAGACGGGTAAGCATCGCAAGGGCTGTGAACGACCTAAGACAGGGGCTACTTGATTCCCACTGGCATGCAAAAAACAAAGGAGGGGGACTTGTTGGCAACAGGTCCACCTTGGCCCCTGGAGCCCTACCTCCACTAGTTTGTTCTGCATGCCAGTGTGGCCAGCTCACAAGGCCATGGCGAACTTGCGGTTTTTCTGTTCCTGCTTGTCCGTCTGAGACATATGTGTCCCACGGGAATGCCTTGACCTTTTCTGGTCTGATGGACTTATTGTTAAGGGAGGTTTCGGTACCTGACAATAATAGATGTTGAAACTAAATTTCTCCCCCCTCCCTCCTGCTTTTGGGTAGTTTTCCACTTCTGCTGCTTGGGGTATAAAAAAAGGTGTGTTAGCAATAAAGATTATTGACTCCTGGATGAAGAACCTTGGTGTCCTGTGTGTCTTTTAACCTCGCCGTCCCTCGCCGGACTCGGCTCCCTTGGCCGGACGCGGCAATTGATCAAACCCAGTATGCTGCTGGAATGGGTGTTGTTTTGCTTTACTTTCTTTGGAAAACAAGTCATTTCCTTTCTTCAGGGCTGAATTCAGCTTTTGGCCTGCATAGAAGTAAGGACAGGAGGGGGAGTAGAAAGAGAAAAGGGCAGAGAAAAAGAGGGGCTGAGTATAGAAGACTGTACTGTACTTCAAGTTTATTTTGGAACCCTGCTGGTTAACAAAGTCCCATCTTCTTGTGGACCATCCCACAGTGGGGACGGTGAACTGCAGCTGCAGAGCCAGTCTGAATACTGACAGTATCTCAGATGTCTGTGATTCAGGGATGTTACTCCCTCCTCAGCCTGAGGGAGGAGGACTGATCCAAGGCTCCTGCCAACCCAAGCTTGCAGTCATACTTCTGGTACTCTGTTGGCTTCAGAAAGTCATTTGCTGGCATTCAGGGTCACAGCAGCAGGGAACAGTACAAAGAATGGCAGCTGAATTCAACACCCATAATGAAGCAGAAAGCATTAAGTTGTTTATTCACTGAGTTCCTTCTGAGCATGGTTGTAGTTAAAATGTACTCTTTGCTAGATTTATTGAGCCTGAAGCAACTTGTAGCTAAACTGGTCACTTAATCTATTGCATTACTAATAGCTGAAGGATTTCCTTTCACTGAAAACTCCAGGTAGCATGACCAAATGTCCAAGGCTCAAGGAAAGTTTCCCTCTCTTTCTGGAAAACCTCATCGAACAGCTAAAGGAGTAAGTTGTTGCTCTCCCCCATACAGATGGCAATTTGTTGTTCTGGAAACAAAAGTCAGATTTATTCTGCTTGTAGATGAGAACAGAGAATTTACCATGAAACCAATTACTCAAATGCAGAACCTTGAATTCTTAGAAATAATGCCATTGAATTTTCCTGCTGAGAGACAAACCATTTCTATTTTAAAAACCTGCTTTTCTTTGAAATTGTTTCTAATGTAGTAGTAATTAAGAATATCATAAAGTTAAGAAAGACCTGCTTGAATCCCCAGCTGCATGCATGACATTGGATTAAGGACATTCAATTTATTGAAGAAATGAATAATTATGTGTCAAGCACACATTTTGAGCTATTGGAGTGGGCTAGGCATGTGCTCTGAGCCTGGTCTTTCTCTGTGAATTTGTGTAATCATGGTCCCCTTCACCTATTGAATATTGCCCCTGTTGCTTAAAGGAGTATATTTTCTCCTCTTCTTCCTCTCCTTCTCCCCGGGGGCAAAAAAAAAATAGTTTGAGTTATCTGTCCAAGAGAAGAAGATGTCACCTAGAACAAGGAAGTGACTATCTCAAAAATTAACAAGTGAAATTCAACCCACCATCAGGGCTCACCTGGAACCCCCTGTCAGGGCACACCTGGAATGTAGTCTTTGATTAGCTTCTTTTAAAGCCCTCTGTTTTATATATCAAAGTACATTCTACTATTGTATAACAAAAAAGAACAAATACAATAATTAGAAAAAAAGCCCTCTGTTTTCCCTTTTAAGCAGATTCATAGGCTCTGGGATAGAGTCCCCTGTGTTTCTCCTTTGCTAGCAAAGCAATAAAACTTCTTTGTCCTTTTTCTCAAAACCATGTTCTGATTATTGGATTGGCATTTGGTACAAGGACCAAGTTTTGGTAACACAATGACCAAGATTTCAGTAACACTTGGTGAAGCTGAAGTGTCAGAAAAGGTTGATAAGTGGCATCAAATATACCTTAGCCCTACTCCACATTTCACTTTTTTTTAATGAAGTTTTCTCAGCCTTTTTGCACATGCTGTGGCCAGCTCTCTGGGTTGCTTGACCTAATTTTCATTTTTCTATTTTCACTAGAAGCACTTATTTTAAGAGAGACAATATATAGACCAAAGAATATCTAGACATTGGAGGGAGATTCATTACAGTGTTCCATAACTGGGGCTGTTACTGAAAGCTCAGTCCTGGTTCCCAATTTTTTAGAAAAAGGAAAAAGGATTATTGCTTTGCTAGGAAAAGAGAAACACAGGGGACTCCTGTCCCAAAGGCTGTGATTCTGTTCATCCACAGGAGCAGGGGCCTTTAAAGAAGGGACTCAAAGGCTACATTCCTCTTGATTCTTACTGGAGTTGACATTCACTTGTTTATTTGGAAGATAGTCATTTCTGGGACCTTCTAGTGCCATGCTGAAAGTCTGCAAGGCTTCATTCCAATATTTGGGTGTGTATTCAGGGATGGGTTACTTTGCCTAGGATGGGGAGGAAACATGATCCTGTTTCCCCTGAGATTAAGAGAGAGAAAGAGGAAGAAACTTGTCAATTAAAAAAATAATTTGCAGTGGCAGAGCAACAAGGGTTATATTCAAAGCATAAAATGGACAACTGTTACAGGGACTTCTGGGAAAATGAGGCAGTGTTACAGGACTTCACTGGATGCTTTGACTATATCCCTTGTTGATTTGAAACTTAACATTTTCTTTTCTTTTTCCCAATCTTCTCCTCCCTGATCCTTTTTTTTTCCTTTTTCTTCCTGATATTTTTCTTGGAAGAACCCTTATCTTCTCCTTCCTCATATCTATTTCTTAATCTTATTTCTCTTAATCACTTCTTTAACACTCCCTCCCGCCATTCCCCATGATTGACAGAAACACAGACTCTGGGAAAGAAGTCACTCTGTTTTTTTTTTTTTTCCCCTTTTTCTCAAAACCTTGTCTTCATTATTGGATTGACATCAAGGAGTGGGCTTCCCATTACAGCTGCACGAATTCACACTTCAAATCCCAATTATTTAGATCTAGTCAGAAAGATTTCAGACATGATGCTCAGAGTAACAGGTTGATGTTCCTCTGCTCAGTTGTTTATTACTTCTGATAACAAGGAACAGGGTGAGCTTCCATGTATATTTTCTCCCTACACATTTTCTTTCTTTTGCCTGAAAGAACAATAAAAAAATCTGAAAGTTGGTTGACCTTTTTGTACTCATTGTGATGTGATCTGTCTCAAAGATGAAGAATCAGCAGAAACAAGGAGCCTAGATTCTTTATAATTTCCTTAGACAAATAAATGGAAGGAAAAAGCTCTGCCATTAGGCATTTTGACAGTTGAGACCTAAGCCAAGAAGTTTAGATTAAAAAATAAATAAAATCTTGATTTTATGCATAAAGTTAAGAGAGATACAATTGGAAGCATGGGATGTCATCTGGGATGACTTGGTATGAGTCTACCCCAGCTTCCCTGGAGAAAACAGGTCAGCTCCTGACACTAAGAGGATGGAGTTTTCCAACAGTGACACATTTTCAGAGCTTAGAAAGAACTAAAAGAACTGTCAATGGCCTTCTGTAACATAAAATTTTTCAGGATTCTCTTTCCCCAGATTACATGCCAGCAGAAAAAGTCCTTCCCTGGAGATGGGCATCTCAGTGCATCCCTTCCCAATGATGAGTATGTAAATGGATCATGAGAAAGATATGGACTGCAAATAAGTGAAATAGGAACCTGAAAAGAGAGACCCTTACAGAGATGGAAAGGTAGAGGTTGGTGAGGGAGTTGCAGAGAGAGATTATGAGCATGAAAGAAGCAGCCAGAAAGCAGCAGGAGGTAAAGCAAATGAAGAAATGTGAAATCTCAGTCTCCAGGAGGTAAAGGACAGCCACATAGGGAAGGGGAAGAAAAGGGGAGAAATCTCAGGAAGAGAGAGGGAGGAGAGAATGTGTTACCTGCAGGCATAGCACAGAGCAACTGTGGTGCTAGGACAAGAAGAGGGGTAGTAGATAACCAGAGGAGCCCAGGGAAGAGTACTTCAGGTATGGAGCTTAGGAATGTAGGTGTCCAGAGCATGGGGCCAGGAGCCCACAACAGGCAGGGCAGAGGGAGAGTGTGGATGGGGAAAAATGAGGCAGAAATATATGGAGATTGAGGACAATCAAGAGACTGGGGAGAAAGACTGACAAGGAGTGAAGGGAGTTGCAGAAATGAGGAAGATCAAGTGGAGAGATGGATAAGAGGAAAACGGGGAAGAATAGCAGGAGAGGAGAGGGAAGAAAAATGAGCAGAAACCCAGGTGGTGTAAAGAAACAGAAGAGAGATAAGGAAGAAAATTGCAAAACTACTGTCTATAAGGCTTGTATATTTTTAAGTTATTGGGTTAAAAAAATAGCTCTCTTATTCAGTAGTGCATTTACTCCCTTTGGCAGTGACCAAACTCATTGTGTTGAGTGACACCCTCCTTCCTTTTCCAGAATTGTGGTGTCATGTAGGGAGTATATGAGGTAAAATGGACAATCAAAGTGTTTTTCCTTTTGTCACACTGGATGCAAGAGTGGTTACTCAGCAAAAAATTCTTCACCCCCAATCATGTAAAAGTGTGTGGATTACTCCCCATCTACAAAAACAGTCTGTGTCACCTAGAAAATTAGCATTCTATAATTACATTTACGTCTGGCAGTCATAACCTAGAGATATAAACAAATGCCACAGGCTGAGAGCATTCTCTTATAATGCTGTCCCCAGCTGTTATGCCAGTCCCATGAGGCACGTGGAACACCCTACTTGGGCCCTGTTAATTTGATAGAGTAGTTCACAACTGTCAGGAAAATATTGTACTTTTGTTTGTATGGTTGTTATGAAGAAAAAAAAAAAAAACACAGGTTACCAGGAATCAGGCAGATGGAAGAGCCATGCCAAAGATGAATTGAACCCATGAAGGGGGTTTTGGGAACCATGAGATACTGGGGAGGAATCTGTCAGAGAACTGGTCATAATTGAAAAAAAACACACATGCATTTTGGTTAGAGAGGACGTATTGTGTGTTGAATATCAGAACAGTTGAAAGAGGGTGGATTGTTCCTGCATCAGTAAAGGAAAGAGATTTTTTTTTTTGGTGTGGGGGGTATTTATTTATTTTTATTAGTTGCTCAAGACAGTTTACAATGATCTTGACATATCATACATTTGATACAAATGGGGTATGAATTCTCATTTTTCCACATGTACAGATTGCAGGATCACCTTGGTTATACAGCCACATATATACATACAGCAATACTAGTGTCTGTTGTATTCTGCTGCCCTCCCTATCCCCCCTACCCTCCCCTCTTCTCCCATCACCTCTCTCTACACAATCTACTGTGACACATTTCTCTCTCGCTTTTTTCTCCTTCCCCCTCACACCATCATATATGTATTTTGTATAACAATGAGGGTCTCCTTCCATCTTCCTTGCAATTCCCCTTCTACCTCCCATTCCCTCCCACCTCTCTTCCCTGTTTAGTGGTCATCTTCTTCTCATGATCTTCCTCCCTATTCTGTTTTGAGTCACCCCCCTAATATCAGAGAAGACATTTGGCATTTGTTTTTTAGGGATTGGCTAACTTCACTTAGCATAATCTGCTCTAATGCCATCCATTTCCCTAGAAATGCCATGATCTTGTTATTTTTTAGTGCTGAGTAATATTCAATTGTGTATAAATGCCACATTTTTTTATCCACTCATCTAGTGAAAGGCATCTAGGTTGGTTCCACAGTCTAGCTATTGTGAGTTGTGCTGCTATGAATATTGATGTAGCTGTGTCCCCGTAGTATGCTCTTTTTAGGACTTTTGGGTAGAGTCCAAGAAGGGGAATAGCTGGGTCAAATGGTGGTTCCATTCCTAGCTTTCCAAGGAATCTCCATACTGCTGGGAGCCATTAGCCAAGTAGGTATGACAATTTCCTTGCCAGCGTACCCCATGTTGCTGACATGTTGCAGTGACATTGAATGTAGGTGACCTTGCTCAAGGACCAAGGCAGATTAGGGTGTTCCCGGTTTTAAGATAATCGTGTTTAGGGCGTTCCCAGTTTAGGTTCCAGGTTTAAGGTTTAAGATTATTCCTGCTGGGAATAGGGCGTATCCTGCTGCCTGAGTTCCCCTTGAGTTCTCACGGGATTCAGACAGTACATTTTGGGAGACAGAAGCCCAGTGGAGGTGGATTTGGGCAGAGAACGTGGATTTGGGCAGAGAACGTGGATTTCCCCAGAACGTGATTGTAGAAGGCTGGTGTGAGTTCGGGAATAAAGAGTTGCTGTTTGAATCTACAAGCTGTGTGGTGGCTTGTGATTGTGTGCCCAGCCAGACTGCGGCATTTGTGCCCAGCCAGAATGCGGCACCATACTGCTTTTCAAATTGGCTGCACCAATTTGCAGTCCCACCAGCAGTGTACAAGTGTACCCTTTTGCTCACATCCTCGCCAGCACCTGTTATTGTTTGACTTCATAATGGCTGCGATTCTTACTGGAGTGAGATGGTATATTAGAGTGGTTTTAATTTGCATTTCTCTGATTGCTAGAGATGGAGAGCATTTTTTCGTGTACTTGTTGATTGATTGTATATCCTCCTCTGAGAAGTGTCTGTTCAGATCCTTGGCCCATTTGTTGATTGGGTTATTTGTTTTTTTGTTGTTTAACTTTTTGAGTTCTTTGTATACTCTGGAGATTAGAGCTCTATCTGAAGTATGAGGGGTAAAAATTTGTTCCCAGGATGTAGGCTCCCTATTTACCTCCCATATTATTTCTCTTGCTGAGAAAAATTTTTTTTTTAGTTTCAATATGTCCCATTTGTTGATTTGTGATTTTAACTCTTGTGCTATAGGTGTCCTATTAAGGAATTTGGAGCCCGACCCCACGAGATGGAGATTAGGGTCAACTTTTTCTTCTATTAGATGCAGAGTCTCTGGTTTGATTCCTAGCTCCTTGATCCATTTTGAGTTAACTTTTGTGCATGGTGAGAGAAAGGGATTCTATTTCATTTTGTTGCATATGGATTTCCAGTTCTCCAAATACCATTTGTTGAAGAAACTATCCTTTCTCCATTGCATGCTTTTAGCACCTTTGTCTAATATAAGGTAGTTGTAATTTTGTGGATTGGTCTCTGTGTCCTCTATTCTGAACCATTGGTCTGCCTGCCTGTTTTGGTACCAGTACCATGCTTTTTTTTTTTTTTTTTACTATTGCTATGTATTATAGTTTAAAATCTGGTATCACTATACCTCCTGTTTCGCTCTTCCTGCTTAGAATTTGTTTAGCTATTCTGGGTCTCTTATTTTTCCAGATGAATTTCATGATTGCTTTTTCTATTTCTGCGAGGAATGCCATTGGGATTTTGATTGGCATTGCATTAAACCTATAGAGTACTTTTGGTAATATGGCCATTTTAATGATATTAATTCTGCCTATCCATAAATAAGGTATATCATTCCATATTCTAAGGTCTTCTTTTATTTCCCTTTTTAGGGTTCTGTAGTTTTTGTTGTATAGGTCTTTCACCTCTTTTATTAGGTTGACTCCCAAGTATTTTTTTTTTTTTGAGGATATTGTGAATGGGTTGGTTGTCCTCATTTTAATTTCAGAGGATTTTTCACTTATATACCAGAATGCCTTTGATTTATGTGTGTTAATTTTATATCCTGCCACTTTGCTGAATTCATTTACTAGATCTAGGAGTTTCTTGGTAGAACCTTTTGGGTTTGCTAGGTATGGGATCATGTCATCCATAAATAGTGCTAATTTAAGTTCTTCTTTTCCTATCTTTATGCCTTTAATTTCTTTCATCTGTCTAATTGCTCTGGCCAGTGTTTCGAGAACTATGTTGAATAGAAGTGGTGAGAGAGGGCATCCCTGTCTTGTTCCAGATTTTAGAGGGAATGCCTTCAACTTTTCTCCATTTAGAATAATGCTAGCCTGAGGCTTAGCATTGATAGCTTTTACAATGTTGAGGAAAGTTCCTGTTATCCCTAGTTTTTCTAGTGTTCTGAACATAAAGGGATGCTGTACTTTGTCGAATGCTTTTTCTGCATCTATCGAGATGATCATATGGTTCTTATTTTTAAGTCTATTGATGTGGTGAATTATATTTATTGATTTCCATATATTGAACCAGCCTTTCATCCCAGGGATGAATCCTACTTGATCATGGTGCACGATCTTTTTGATATGTTTTTGTATCCGATTTGCCAGAATTTTATTGAGGATTTTTGCATCTATGTTCATTAGAGATATCAGTCTATAGTTTTCTTTCTTTGAAGTGTCTTTGTCTGCTTTAGGAATCAGGGTGATGTTGGCCTCATAGAATGAATTTGGCAGTACTCCCTCTTTTTCTATTTCCTGAAATAGCTTGAAAAGTATTGGTATTAGTTCTTCTTTAAAGGTTTTTTAAAACTCTGCTGTATACCCATCCGGTCCTGGGCTTTTCTTGGTTGGTAGTCTTTTTTTTTTTTTTTTAAATTTTTATTGTGGGTTGTTCAAAACATTACAAATTTCTTGACATATCATATTCCACACTTTGATTCTAGTGGGTTATGAACTCCCACCTTACCCCATACACAGATTGCAGATTCACATCAGTTACACATCCATTGATTTACAAATTGCCATACTAGTGTCTGTTGTGCTCCGCTGCCTTTCCCATCATCCACCCTCCCCCTCCCCACCTCTCCCCTCCCCTCCCCTCCTCTCTCTCTACCCCCTCCACTGTATAACCCTGAGGGTCTCCTTCCATTACCGTGCAATTTACCTTCTCTCTCCCTTTCCCTCCCACCTCTCATCCCTGTTAAATGTAAATCTTCTTCTCCTGTTCTTCGTCCCTACTCTGTTCTTAGTTACTTTCCTTATATCAAAGAAGACATTTGGCATTTGTTTTTTAGGGATTGGCTAGCTTCACTTAGCATAATCTGCTCTAATGCCATCCATTTCCCTGTAAATTCTATGATTTTGTCATTTTTTAATGCAGAGTAATACTCCATTGTGTATAAATGCCACATTTTTTTTATCCATTCGTCTATTGAAGGGCATCTAGGTTGGTTCCACAGTCTTGCTATTGTGAACTGTGCTGCTATGAACATCGATGTAGCAGTGTCCCTGTAGCATGCTCTTTTTAGGTCTTTAGGGAATAGACCAAGAAGGGGAATAGCTGGGTCAAATGGTGGCTCCATTCCCAGCTTTCCAAGAAATCTCCATACTGCTTTCCAAATTGGCTGCACCAATCTGCAGTCCCACCAGCAATGTACAAGTGTACCCTTTTCCCCACATCCTCGCCAGCACTTGTTGTTGTTTGACTTCCTAATGGCTGCCAATCTTACTGGAGTGAGATGGTATCTTAGGGTGGTTTTGATTTGCATTTCTCTGACAGCTAGAGATGTTGAGCATTTTTTCATGTACTTGTTGATTGACTGTATGTCCTCCTCTGTGAAGTGTCTGTTCAGGTCCTTGGCCCATTTGTTGATTGGGTTGTTTGTTCTCTTATTGTCTAATTTTTTGAGTTCTTTGTATACTCTGGATATTAGGGCTCTATCTGAAGTGTGAGGAGTAAAGATTTGTTCCCAGGATGTAGGCTCCCTATTTACCTCTCTTATTGTTTCTTTTGCTGAGAAAAAACTTCTTAGTTTGAGTAAGTCCCATTTGTTGATTCTAGTTATTAACTTTTGTGCTATGGGTGTCCTATTGAGGAATTTGGAGCCCGACCCCACCGACTGTAGATCGTAGCCAACTTTTTCTTCTATCAGACGGCGCGTCTCTGATTTGATATCAAGTTCCTTGATCCATTTTGAATTCACTTTTGTGCATGGCGAGAGAAAGGGATTCAGTTTCATTTTGTTGCATATGGATTTCCAGTTTTCCCAGCACCATTTGTTGAAGATGCTATCCTTCCTCCATTGCATGCTTTTAGCCCCTTTATCAAATATAAGATAGTTGTAGTTTTGTGGATTGGTTTCTGTGTCCTCTATTCTGTACCATTGGTCCACACGCCTGTTTTGGTACCAGTACCATGCTGTTTTTGTTACTATTGCTCTGTAGTATAGTTTGAAGTCTGGTATCGCTATACCGCCTGATTCACACTTCTTGCTTAGCATTGTTTTTGCTATTCTGGGTCTTTTATTTTTCCATATGAATTTCATGATTGCTTTCTCTATTTCTACAAGAAATGCCATTGGGATTTTGATTGGCATTGCATTAAACCTATAGAGAACTTTTGGTAATATCGCCATTTTGATGATGTTAGTTCTGCCTATCCATGAACAGGGTATATTTTTCCATCTTCTAAGATCTTCTTCTATTTCTCTCTTTAGGGTTCTGTAGTTTTCATTGTATAAGTCTTTCACCTCTTTTGTTAGGTTGATTCCCAAGTATTTTATTTTTTTTGAAGATATTTTGAATGGAGTGGTTGTCCTCATTTCCATTTCAGAGGATTTGTCGCTGATATACAGGAATGCCTTTGATTTATGCGTGTTGATTTTAAATCCTGCCACTTTGCTGAATTCATTTATTAGCTCTAATAGTTTCTTTGTAGAGCCTTTTGGGTCTGCTAGATATAGAATCATATCATCTGCAAATAGTGATAATTTAATTTCTTCTTTTCCTATTTTTATGCCTTTAATTTCTTTCGTCTGTCTAATTGCTCTGGCCAGTGTTTCGAGAACTATGTTGAAGAGAAGTGGAGAGAGAGGGCATCCCTGTCTTGTTCCAGATTTTAGAGGGAATGCCTTCAGTTTTTCTCCATTCAGAATAATGCTAGCCTGAGGCTTAGCATAGATTGCTTTTACAATATTGAGGTATGTTCCTGTTATCCCTAGTTTTTCTAGAGTTTTGAACATAAAGGGATGCTGTACTTTGTCAAATGCTTTTTCCGCATCTATCGAGATGATCATATGGTTCTTATTTTTAAGTCTATTGATGTGGTGAATAACATTTATTGATTTCCGTATATTGAACCAGCCTTGCATCCCAGGGATGAATCCTACTTGATCATGGTGTACAATTTTTTTGATATGTTTTTGTATCCGATTCGCCAGAATTTTATTGAGGATTTTTGCATCTAGGTTCATTAGAGATATTGGTCTGTAGTTTTCTTTCTTTGAAGTGTCTTTGTCTGGTTTAGGTATCAGGGTGATGTTGGCCTCATAGAATGAATTTGGAAGTTCTCCCTCCTTTTCTATTTCCTGAAGTAGCTTGAAAAGTATTGGTATTAGTTCTTCTTTAAAGGTTTTGTAAAATTCTGCTGTATACCCATCGGGACCTGGGCTTTTCTTAGTTGGTAGTCTTTTGATGGTTTCTTCTATCTCCTCAATTGATATTGGTCTGTTTAGGTTTTCTATATCCTCCTGACTCAATCTGGGCAGATCATATGACTTAAGAAATTTATCTATGCCTTCACTATCTTCTAATTTATTGGAGTATAAGGATTCAAAATAGTTTTTGATTATCTTCTGTATTTCTGAAGTGTCTGTTGTGATATTGCCTTTTTCATCCCGTATGCTAGTAATTTGAGTTCTCTCTCTTCTTCTCTTCACTAGCATCGCTAAGGGTCTGTCGATTTTGTTTATTTTTTCAAAGAACCAACTTTTAGTTTTGTCAATTTTTTCAATTGTTTCTTTTGTTTCGATTTCATTAATTTCAGCTCTGATTTTAATTATTTCTTGCCTTCTACTTCTTTTGCTGTTGTTTTGCTCTTCTTTTTCAAGGATTTTGAGATGAAGTATGAGATCATTTATTTGTTGGTTTTTTCTTTTTTTAAGGAATGAACTCCAAGCAATGAATTTTCCTCTTAGAACTGCTTTCAATGTGTCCCATAGATTCCGATATGTTGTGTCTGTGTTTTCATTTATCTCTAAGAATTTTTTAATTTCCTCCTTGATGTCTTCTATAACCCATTGATCATTCAGTAACCTATTGTTCATTCTCCAATTGATGTATGCTTTTTCCTTCCTTCTTTTATCGTTGATTTTCAGTTTCATTCCATTATGATCAGATAAGATGCATGGTAATATCTCTACTCCTTTATATTGTCTAAGAGTTGCCCTGTGACATAATATATGATCTATTTTTGAGAAGGATCCATGTGCTGCTGAGAAAAAAGTGTAACTGCTTGATGTTGGGTGGTATACTCTATATATGTCAATTAGGTCTAGGTTATTAATAGTGTTATTGAGTTCTATAGTTTCCTTATTCAACTTTTGTTTGGAAGATCTGTCCAGTGGCGAGAGAGGTGTGTTGAAGTCTCCCATGATTATGGTGTGGTGGTCTATTAGACTCTTGAACTTGAGAAGAGTTTGTTTGACGAACATAGCTGCACCATTGTTTGGGGCATAAATATTTATGATTGTTATGTCTTGTTGGTGTATGGTTCCCTTAAGCAGTATGTAGTGTCCCTCTTTATCTCTTTTGATTAACTTTGGCTTGAAATCTATTTTATTTGATATGAGTATGGACACGCCTGCTTGTTTCCGAAGTCCATATGAGTGATATGATTTTTCCCAACCTTTCACCTTCAGCCTATGTATGTCTTTTCCTATCAAATGCGTCTCCTGTAGGCAGCATATTGTTGGGTCTTGTTTTGTGATCCATTCTACTAGCCTGTGTCTCTTAATTGGTGAGTTTAAGCCATTAACATTTAGGGTTATTATTGAGATATGGGTTTTTCTTCCAGCCATATTTGTTTATTTCTGTTACTAAACATTGTTTGTTTTCCTCTTTGATTGTTTCCCCCCCCCCTTTACTGTCCTACCTCCCACTGTTGGTTTTCATTGTTATTTTCCATTTCCTCTTCCTGTAATACTTTGGCTAGGATGTTTTGAAGAGATGGTTTTCTAGCTGCGAATTCTTTAAACTTTTGTTTATCGTGGAAGGTTTTAATTTCATTCTCCATCCTGAAGCTTAATTTCGCTGGATACACAATTCTTGGTTGGAACCCATTATCTTTCAGTGTTTGAAATATGTTATTCCAGGATCTTCTAGCTTTCAGAGTCTGTGTTGAAAGATCAGCTGTTATCCTGATTGGCTTGCCCCTAAATGTAATCTGCTTCCTTTCTCTTGTAGCTTTTAAAATTCTCTCCTTATTCTGTATGTTGGGCATCTTCATTATAATGTGTCTAGGTGTGGATCTCTTATGATTTTGCACATTCGGCGTCCTGTAGGCTTCTAGGATTTGGGATTCTGTCTCATTCTTCAAGTCTGGGAAGTTTTCTTGTATTATTTCATGGAATAGACTGCTCATTCCTTTGGTTTGGAGCTCTGTACCTTCCTGTATCCCAATGACTCTTAAGTTTGGTCTCTTAATGTTATCCCATATTTCTTGGATGTTCTGCTCATGGTTTCTTAACAGTCTTGCTGAGCTGTCTATGTTCTTTTCCAGTTGAAATACTTTGTCTTCATTGTCTGATGTTCTATCTTCTAAGTGTTCTACTCTGTTGGTAGTATTCTCCATTGAGTTTTTAAGTTGGTTTATTGCTTCCTGCATTTCTAGGATTTCTGATTGCTTGTTTTTTATAACCTCTATCTCCCTGTATAGTTGATCCTTTGCTTCCTGGATTTGTTTGCGTAATTCGTTGTCGAAGTGATCTTTCATTGTCTGATTTTGCTGTTTAATGTCTTCCTTGATACTCCAGATCATCTGAAGCATGTATATCCTGAATTCTTTATCTGACATTCCATCTGCTGCAGCTGTTACCTCTTCTAAAGTTGCGTTGACCTGCATTGCTTGTGGTCCTTTCTTTCCTTGTCTTTTCATACTGCTTGCGTATCTTTCCTGCAGGTGCGGGCGGCGGCTCTGCTCTCTCCTTATTCCAATTGGGGTGTCGTGGCTACCACGCCGGCAGGTCACTGGGCCTGTTCTGGGAGCTGGTGGCGGCTCTGTTCTGCCCCTACTCCAATTGGGGTGACGTGTCTGTCGTACCAGCAGGCCACTGGGCCTGTCCTGCTGGTCGGTCGCAGATCTGCCCACCTTTCGGGCACGAGTGGAGGCTCTGCTTTGCCCCTACTCCAATTGGGGTGTCGTGACTACCCCGCCTGCAGGATGCTGGGTCTGTTCCTGGCAAGGGAGGCGACTCTGCTCTGTCACTACTCCAATTAGGGTGGTGTTTGTACCCCGCCGGCAGGCTCCTGGGCCTGATCCGCCGGTCTGTTGTAGGTCTGCCTACCTTGAAGGCGCGGGCGGCGGATCTGCCCTGCCCCTCCTACCACGCCTGCGGACCCCTGGGCCTGATCTGCAGGTTGATCACTGGTCTGCTCACCCTGCGGGCACGGGTGGCGGTTCCGCTCCACCCCCACTCCAATTGGGGTCACGTGACCACCACACCGGCAGGGCCTGATCCGGGCGTGGGATAAGGATCTGCTCTGCCCCTACTCGAGTTGGGGTGACGTGTGTACCACACTGGCAGGCCACTGGGCCTGACCCGCCAGGCTGTCACAGGTCTGTTTACCTTGCAAGCGCGAAGGGCGGCTCTGCCCTGCCCCTCCTACCACGCCCATGTACTACTGGGTCGTGGGTCTGCCCACCTGGCGGGTGTGGGTGGCGGCTCCGCTCCGCCCCCTCTCCAATTGGGGTCACGCGGTCACCACGCTGGCGAGCCGCTGGGCCTGCTCCGGGGGCTGGCGGCGGCCCGGCTCCTTCCCTCCGGCTCGAGGACAAATTGAGGAGACTCGGGTGACTGAGCCTCACCCCCCTTACCAGGAGACCAACTGCTTATGTCACCGCTGGTATTGATGAAGATCTCTCCTCCACCGCTTTCTGCTGACATCAGATCTCTGCCATGTTGGTATCCTATGCGAATGGCAGCATTTCGTTCCCCTTGCCAGGCAACCCAAGCAATGGGTGAGTCCTGACCTGCCCTCAGCAGGACCCGGACCGAGACACAGTTTCCGCGGGCTCCTAGCCCCGGTCCAGGGAAGTTCCGGGAGCCGGAACTCGGCCGCTCCGTGCTCGGTGTAAGCTCCTATAAGTGTAGGCTCCAAGAAGCAGCCCCCGCGGGCTCAGTTCCGGGAGCCGGAATTCGGCCGCTTAGTGTTTGGTGTATGCTCTGATAGTAGCAGGGTCCAAGAAGCAGCCTCCGCGGGCTCCGCAGCCCTGAGCCAGGGCGGTTCCGGGACGGTTCCGGGAGCCGGAACTCGGCCGCTCTGTGCTCGGTGTAAGCTCCTATAAGTGTAAGCTCCAAGAAGCAGTCCCCGCGGGCTCAGTTCCGGGAGCTGGAATTCGGCTTCTTGGTGTTTCGTGTTTGCTCTGATATTAGCAGGGTCCAAGAAGCAGCCTCCGCAGGCTCCGCAGCCCGGAGCCAGGGCGGTTCCGGGACGGTTCCGGGAGCCGGGACTTGGCCGCCCCGCGCTCCGTGTTCACTCCGATAAGATCAGATTTTAAGAAGCCCCCAGGCGCTGAACCCTAGCAATCTGTCTGCAAGCCGCAGGCGAATTGCAGCCTGAAATTACCTGTTCTATGGCTGAATGAGCTGCGGTCAGTCAAAAACAGGTGTGGTGACGTCAGTTTACCAACATGGTGGCTGCTGGCCTCCTCTGTGGTCTGACCGGTGTGGAGAACCGAGATGGACCGCTTCCTTCCCCGTCTCGAACCCAGAATTCAGCCCTGAGTGCGGTGCTTGCGCGTCTGGCAGAAACTGCAGCGCTGTAACCCTGCGTCTCTATCCCAGCGCGCCTTGCAGACTCTAGCCGCGGGGCGATTTGCTGAATAAGCAGTGTTACCCTCCGTGCGACAAACCTCTCGCGTTTGAGTCCCCGTAGCCGATCCTCATGCGATGGAAATCCTTCCTCCAGGTTCCGGCGCACCCCACTATTGCTGGAAATTCCTAACAAGATATCCTTTAGCCGTCCTGACTTGTCATACTCCCACACAGTGAAGCAGCACACGGGGGTAATGCACTCCCCTCGCCGCCATCTTCC
>NW_026694007.1:0-7732 GCF_021218885.2 Marmota monax | reverse complement strand
CAAACCCATTATGCTACTGGAATGGGTGTTGTTTTGCTTTATTTTCTTTGAAAAACAAGCCATATCCTTCCTAGAGTGTTGAATTCAGTTTTTGGCCTGCATAGAAGTAAGGATAGGAGGGGGAGTAGAAAGAGAAAAAAGCATCACTAGGAGAAAAGGGCAGAGAAAAAGAGGGGCTGAGTATAGAAGACTGTACTATACTTCAAGTTTATTTTGGAATCCGGCTGGTTAACAAAGTCCCATCTTCTTGTGGACCATCCCACATTGGGGAAGGTGAGCTGCAGCTGAGAGCCAGTCTGAATACTGACAGTATCTCAGATGTCTGTGACACAGGGATGTTACTCCCTCCTCAGCCTGAGGGAGGAGGACTGATCCAAGGCTCCTGGCAACCCACACTTGCAGTCATACTTCTGGTACTCTGTTGGCTTCAGAGAGTCATTTGCCAGCATTCAGGGTCACAGCATCAGGCAACAGTACAAAGAATGGCAGCTGAATTCAACACCCATACTGAAGCAAAAAGCATTAAGTTGTTTATTCACTGAGTTCCTTCTGAGCATGGTTGTAGTTAAAATGTACTCTTTGCTAGGTTTATTGAGCCCTGAAGCAACTTGTAGCTAAACTGGTCACTTAATCTATTGTAT
Organism: Marmota monax; assembly: GCF_021218885.2. Taxonomy (NCBI): domain Eukaryota; kingdom Metazoa; phylum Chordata; class Mammalia; order Rodentia; family Sciuridae; genus Marmota; species Marmota monax. The sequence goes on along the minus strand of NW_026694007.1, from coordinate 7,091 downwards.
TACTAATAGTTAAAGGACTTCCTTTCAGTGAAAACTCCAGGTAGCATGACCAGATGTCCAAGGCTCAAGGAAATCTTCCCTCTCTTTCTGAAAAACCTCATCGAACAGCTAAAGGAGTAAGTTGTTGCTCTCCTCCCTACAGATGGCAATTTGGTGATCTGGAAACAAAAGTAGGATTTATTCTGCTTGTAGATGAGCACAGAGAATTTACCATGAAACCAATTACTCAAATGCCGTACCTTGAATTCTTGGAAATAACGCCATTGAATTTTCCTGCTGAGAGACAAACCATTTCTATTTTAAAAAACCTGCTTTTCTTTGAAATTATTTCCAAAGTAGCAGTAATTAAGAATATCATAAAGTTAAGAAAGACCTGCTTGAATCCCCAGCTGCATGCATGACATTGGATTAAGGACATTCAATTTGTTGAAGAAATGAATAATTATGTGTCAAGCACACATTTTGAGCTATTGGAGTGGGCTAGGCTAGTGCTCTGAGCCTGGTCTTGCTCTGTGAATTTGTGTAACCATGGTCCCCTTCACCTTTTGAATATTGCCCCTGTTGCTTAAAGGAGTATTTTTTCCTCCTCTTCTTCCTCTCCTTCTCCCTGGGGGCAAAACAAAAAATAATTTGAGTTATCTGTCCAAGAGAAGAAGATGTCACCTAGAACTAGGAAGTGACTGTCTCAAAATTAATAAGTGAAATTCAACCCACCATCAGGGCTCACCTGGGATCCCCTGCCAGGGCACACCTGGAATGTAGTCTTTGATTAGCTTCTTTTAAAGCCCTCTGTTTTATATGTCAAAGTACATTCTACTATCGTATAACAAAAAAGAACAAACACAATAATTAGAAAAAAAGCCCTCTGTTTCCCCTTTTAAGCAGATTCATAGCCTCTGGGATAGGAGTCCCCTGTGTTTCTCCTTTGCTAGCAAAGCAAAAAAACTTCTTTGTCCTTTTTCTCAAAACCATGTTCTCATCATTGGATTGGCATTTGGTACAAGGACTAAGTTTTGGTAACACAATGACCAAGATTTCAGTAACATTTGGTGAAGCTCAAGTGTCAGAAAAGGTTGATAAGTGGCATCAAATATACCTTAGCCCTACTCCACATTTCACTTTTTTTAATGAAGTTTTCTCAGCCTTTTTGCAAATGCTGTGGCCAGCTCTCTGGGCTGCTTACCTAATTTTCATTTTTCTATTTTCACTAGAAGCACTTATTTTAAGGGAGACAATATATAGACCAAAGAATGTCTAGACATTGGAGGGGGATTCGTTACGGAGTTCCAGAACTGGGGCTGTTACTGAAAGCTCGGTCCTGATTCCCATTTTTTTTTAGAAAAGGGAAAAGGATTAATGCTTTGCTAGGAAAGGAGAAACACAGGGGACTCCTGTCCCAAAGTCTGTGATTCTGTTCATCCACAGGAGCAGGAGCCTTTAAAGAGGGGACTCAAAGGCTACATTCCTCTTGATTTTTACTGGAGTTGACATGCACTTGTTAATTTGGAAGATAGTCATTTCTGGGATCTTCTTGTGCCATGCTGAAAGTCTGCAACACTTCGTTCTGATATTTGGGTGTGTACTCAGGGATGGGTTACTTTGCCTAGGATGGGGAGGAAACATGATCCTGTTTCCCCTGAGATTAAGAGAGAGAAAGAGGAAGAAACTTCTCAATTAAAAAGAGTAAGTTGCATTGGCAGAGCAACAAAGGTTATATTCAAAGCATAAAATGGACAACTGTTACAGGGACTTCTGCGAAAATGAGGCAGTGTTACAGAACTTCACTTGATGCTTTGACTATATCACTTGTTGATTTGAAACTTAACATTTTCTTTTCTTTTTCCCAATCTTCTCCTCCCTGATCTTTTTTTCCTTCTTCTTCTTGATATTCTTCTTGGAAGAACCCTTATCTTCTCCTTCCTCATATCTCTTTCTTAATCTTATTCTCTGAATCACCTCTTTAACACTCCCTCCCCCCATTCCCCATGATTGACAGAAACACAGACTCTGGGAAAGAAGTCACTGTGTTTTTTGTTTTTTCCCCTTTTTCTCAAAACCTTGTCTTCATTATTGGTTTGACATCAAGGAGTGAGCTTCCCATTACAGCTGCATGAATTCACACTTCAAATCCCAATTATTTAGATCTAGTCAGAAAGATTTCAGACATGTTGCTCAGAGTAACAGGTAGATGTTCCTCTGCTCAGCTGTTTATTACTTCTGATAACAAGGAACAGGGTGAGTTTGCATGTGGATTTTCTTCCTGCACATTTTCTTTCTTTTGCCTGAAAGAACAATAAAAAAAATCTGAAAGTTGGTTGACCATTTTGTACTCATTGGGATGTGATCTGTCTCAAAGATGAAGAATCAGCAGCAACAAGGAGCCTAGATTCTTTATAATTTCCTTAGACAAATAAATGGAAGGGCAAAGCTCTGCCATCAGGCATTTTGACAGTTGAGTCCTAAGCCAAGAAGTTTAGATTAAAAAAAATACTTGATTTTATGCGTAAAGTTAAGAGAGATACCATTGGAAGCATGGGATGTCATCTGGGATGACTTGGTATGAGTCTACCCCAGCTTCCCTGGAGAAAACAGGTCAGCTCCTGACACTAAGAGGGTGGACTTGGCCAACAGTGACATGTTTTCTGAGCTTAGGAAGAATTAAAAAAGATGTCAATGGCCTTCTGTAACATGAAATTTTTCAGGATTCTCTTTCCCCAGATTCCATTCCAGCAGAAAAAGTCATTCCCTGGAGATGGGCATCTCAGTGCATCCCTTCCCCATGATGAGTATGTAAATGGCTCAGGAGAAAGATATGGACTGCAAATAAGTGAAATAGGAACCTGAAAAGAGAGACCCTTACAGAGATGGAAAGGTAGAGGTTGGTGAGGGAGTTGCAGAGAGAGATTATGAGCATGAAAGAAGCAGCCAGAAATCAGCAGGAAGGAAAGCAATGAAGAAATGTGGAATCTCATCTCTAGGAGGTAAAGGACAACCACATAGGGAAGGGGCAGAAAAGGGGAGAAATCTCAGGAAGAGAGAGAGAGGAGAGAATGTGTTACCTGCAGGCATAGCACAGAGTAACTGTGGTGTTAGGACAAGAAGAGGGGTAGCAGATAACCAGAGGAGCCCAGGGAGGAGTACTTCAGGTATGGAGCTTAGGAATGTAGGTATCCAGAGCATGGGGCCAGGAGCCCACAACAGGCATGGCAGAGAGGAGTGTGGATGGGGAAAAAAGAGGCAGAAATATATGGAGATTGAGGACAATCAGGAGACTGGGGAGAAAGACTGACAAGGAGTGAAGGGAGTTGCAGAAATGAGGAAGATCAAGTGGAGAGATGGATAAGAGGAAAAAGGGGAAGAATAGCAGGAGAGGAGAGAGAAGAAAAATGAGCAGAAACCCAGGTGGTGTAAAGAAACAGAATAGAGATAAGGAATAAAATTGCAAATCTACTGTATATTTTTAAGTTATTGGGTTAAAAAAATAGCTCTCTTATTCAGTAGTGCATTTACTCCCTTTGGCAGTGACTAAACTCATTGTGTTGAGTGTCACCCTCCTTCCTTTTCCAGAATCGTGGTGTCATGTAGGGAGTGTATGAGATAAAACGGACAATCAAAGTGTTTTTCCTTTTGTCACACTGGATGCAAGAGTGGTTACTCAGCAAAAAATTCTTCACCCCAGTCATGTAAAAGTGTGTGGATTACTCCTCATCTACAAAAGCAGTCTGTGTCGCCTGAAAAAATAGCATTCTATAATCACATTTATGTCTGGCAGTCATAACCTAGAGATATAAACAGATGCCACAGGCTGAGAGCATTCTCTTATAATGCTGTCCCCAGTTGGTATGCCAGTCCCATGAGGCACGTGGAACCCCCTACTTGGGCCCTGTTAATTTGATAGAGTGGTTCACAACTGTCAGGAAAATATTGTACTTTTGTTTGTATGGTTGTTATGAAGAAAAAAAAAAAACAGGTTACCAGGAATCAGGCAGATGGAAGAGCCATGCTAAAGATGAATTGAACCCATGAAGGGGGTTTTGGGAACCATGAGATACCAGGGAGGAATCTGTCAGAGAGCTGGTCATAACTGAAAAAAAAAAACACACATGCATTTTGGTTAGAGGGGACATATTTTGTGTTGAATATCAGAACAGTTGAAAGAGGGTGGATTGTTCCTGCATCAGTAACGGAAAGAGATTCTTTTTTTCTTGGGGGGTGCTATTTATTTAGTTATTTATTTTTATTAGTTGCTCAAGACAATACAATGATCTTGACATATCGTACATTTGATTCAAATGGGGTATGAATTCTCATTTTTCCACATGTGCAGATTGCAGGATCACCTTGGTTATACAGCCACGTATATACATACAGCAATACTAGTGTGTTTGTATTCTGCTGCTCTCCCTATCCCCTCCTCCCCTCCCCTCCCCTCCCATCACCTCTCTCTACCCAATCTACTGTGACACATTTCTCTCTCTCTTGTTTTTCTCCTTCCCCCTCCCACCATCATATATGTATTTTGTATAATGATGAAGGTCTCCTTCCATCTTCCGTGCAATTCTCCTTCTCCCTCCCATTCCCTCCCACCTCTCTTTTCTGTTTAATGGTAATCTTCTTCTCATGCTCTTCCTTGCTATTCTGTTTTGAGTCACCCCCCACCCTTATATCAGAGAAGACATTTGGCATTTGTTTTTTAGGGATTGGCTAACCTCACTTAGCATAATCTGCTCTAATGCCATTCATTTCCCCGTAAATGCCATGATCTTGTTATTTTTTAGTGCTGAGTAATATTACATTGTGTATAAATGCCACATTTTTTTTATCCATTCGTCTATTGAAGGGCATCTAGGTTGGTTCCACAGTCTAGCTATTGTGAGTTGTGCTGCTGTGAACATTGATGTAGCTGTGTCCCTGTAGTATGCTCTTTTTAGGACTTTAGGGAATAGACCGAGAAGGGGAATAGCTGGGTCAAATGGTGGTTCCATTCCCAGCTTTCCAAGGAATCTCCATACTGCTTTCCAAATTGGCTGCACCAATTTGCAGTCCCACCAGCAATGTACAAGTGTACCTTTTCCTCACATCCTCACCAGCACTTGTTATTGTTTGACTTCAAATTGGCTGCCATTCTTACTGGAGTGAGATGGTATATTAGAGTGGTTTTAATTTGCATTTCTCTGATTGCTAGAGATGGAGAGCATTTTTTCGTGTACTTGTTGATTGATTGTATATCCTCCTCTGAGAAGTGTCTGTTCAGATCCTTGGCCCATTTGTTGATTGGGTTATTTGTTTTTTGTTGTTGTTGTTGTTTAACTTTTTGAGTTCTTTTTATACTCTGGAGATTAGAGCTCTATCTGAAGTATGAGGGGTAAAAATTTGTTCCCAGGATGTAGGCTCCCTATTTACCTCACATATTATTTCTCTTGCTGAGAAAAAACTTTTTAGTTTGAATACGTCCCATTTGTTGATTCGTGATTTTAACTCTTGTGCTATAGGTGTCCTATTAAGGAATTTGGAGCCCAACCCCATGAGATGGAGATTAGGGCCAACTTTTTCTTCTATTAGATGCAGAGTCTCTGGTTTGATTCCTAGCTCCTTGATCCATTTTGAGTTAACTTTTGTGCATGGTGAGAAAAAGGGATTCAATTTCATTTTGTTGCATATGGATTTCCAGTTCTCCCAGCACCATTTGTTGAAGATGCTATCCTTTCTCCATTGCATGCTTTTAGCACCTTTGTCTAATATAAAGTAGTTGTAATTTTCTGGATTGGTCTCTGTGTCCTCTATTCTGAACCATTGGTCTGCCTGCCTGTTTTGGTACCAGTACCATGCTGTTTTTGTTACTATTTCTCTGTAGTATAGTTTAAAATCTGGTATCACTATACCACCTGTTTCACTCTTCCTGCTTAGAATTGATTTAGCTATTCTGGGTCTCTTATTTTTCCAGATGAATTTCATGATTGCTTTTTCTGTTTCTGCGAGGAATGCCATTGGGATTTTGATTGGCATTGCATTAAACCTATAGAGTACTTTTGGTAATATGGCCATTTTAATGATATTAATTCTGCCTATCCATAAATAAGGTATATCTTTCCACAATCTAAAGTCTTCTTCTATTTCCCTTTTTAGGGTTCTGTAGTTTTCATTGTATAGGTCTTTCTCCTCTTTTATTAGGTTGACTCCCGAGTATTTTATTTTATTCTTTTGAGGATATTGTGAATGGGGTGGTTGTCCTCAATTTCATTTCAGAGGATTTGTCACTGATACACAGGAATGCCTTTGATTTATGCCTGTTAATTTTATATCCTGCCACTTTGCTGAATTCTGTTTACTAGATCTAGGAGTTTCTTGGTAGAACATTTTGGGTCTGCTAGGTATAGGATCATGTCATCCATAAATAGTGATAATTTAAGTTCTTCTTTTCCTATCTTTATGCCTTTAATTTCTTTTGTCTGTCTACTTGCTCTGGCCAGTGTTTCGAGAACTATGTTGAATAGAAGCAGTGAGAGAGGGCATCCCTGTCTTGTTCCAGATTTTAGAGGGAATGCCTTCAATTTTTCTCCATTTAGAATAATGCTAGCCTGAGGCTTAGCGTAGATAGCTTTTATAATGTTGAGGTAAGTTCCTGTTATCCCTAGTTTTTCTAGTGTTTTGAACATAAAGGGATGCTGTATTTTGTTGAAAGCTTTTTCTGCATCTATCGAGATGATCATATGATTCTTATCTTTAAGTCTATTGATGTGGTGAATTACATTTATTGATTTCCGTATATTTAACCAGCCTTTCATCCCAGGGATGAATCCTACTTGATCATGGTGCACAATATTTTTGATATGTTTTTGATTCCGATTTGCCAGAATTTTATTGAGGATTTTTGCATCTATATTCATTAGAGATATCAGTCTACAGTTTTCTTTCTTTGAAGTTTCTTTATCTGGTGTAGGAATCAGGGTGATGTTGGCCTCAGAATGAATTTGGGAGTACTCTCTCTTTTGCTATTTCCTGAAATAGTTTGAAAAGTATTGATATTAGTTCTTCTTTAAAGATTTTGTAAAACTCTGCTGTATACCCATCTGGTCCTGAGCTTTTCTTTG
>NW_026694006.1:0-53643 GCF_021218885.2 Marmota monax | reverse complement strand
ATTCAAGCAGATTATGAACTCCCATTTTTTCTCCGTATACAGATTGCAGAATCACATCGGTTACACATCCACTTTTTTACATACTGCCATACTAGTGTCTGTTGTATTCTGCTGCCCTTCCTATCTCTACTATCCCCACTCCCCTCCCCTCCCCTCTCCTCCCATCTTCTCTCTCTACCCCATCTACTGTAATTCATTTCTCTCTCTTGTTTTTTTCCCCCTTTCCCCTCACTTCCTCTTATATGTAATTTTGTATAACAATGAGGGTCTCCTTCCTTTACCATGCAAATTCCCTTCTCTCTCTCTTTCCATCCCCCCTCTTGACCCTGTTTAATGGTGATCTTCTTCTCATGCTCTTCCTCCCTATTCTGTTCTTAGTTACTCTCCTTATATCAAAGATTACATTTGGCATTTGTTTTTTAGGGATTGGCTAGCTCCACTTAGCATAATCTGCTCTAGCGCCATCCATTTCCCTGCAAATTCCATGATTTTGTCATTTTTAAGTGCAGAGTAATACTCCATTGTGTATAAATGCCACATTTTTTTTATCCATTCATCTATTGAAGGGCATCTAGATTGGTTCAACAGTCTAGCTATTGTGAATTGTGCTGCTATGAACATCGATGTAGCAGTATCCCTATAGTACGCTCTTTTAAGGTCTTCAGGGAATAGTCCGAGAAGGGCAATAGCTGGGTCAAATGGTGGTTCCATTCCCACCTTTCCCAGGAATCTCCATACTGCTTTCCAAATTGGCCGCACCAATTTGCAGTCCCACCAGCAATGTACAAGTGTACCCTTTTCCCCACATCCTCTCTAGCACTTGTTGTTGTTTGCCTTCCTAATGGCTGCCAATCTTACTGGAGTGAGATGGTATCTTAGGGTGGTTTTGATTTGCATTTCTCTGACTGCTAGAGATGGTGAGCATTTTTTCATGTACTTGTTGATTGATTGTATGTCCTCCTCTGAGAAGCGTCTGTTCAGGTCCTTGGCCCATTCGTCCATTGGGTTATTTGTTATCTTATTGTTTAATTTTTTGAGGAGAACGCTTTATTTCTGTTACTTGGGGTTAGATAATTATGTTAGCAAATATTAATCCTACCTGTGTAGGACGTAGGGAAGATCTATAAGCCTTAAACTACTAAAACTTCTGACTTGGCAGTTTCACTTGATTGATATTAGTCATTACTTCCTCAGAATCTTTTTAATGAGTTTCTAGTTTTGCTTATTTTTGAGTAGGTGGGGGGCTAACATAAGTGTAGATCTTAAGTTATATTTAACTATTATTATTTATCTTTCAAATGCTCATAAATGGCTATGGTTTGGTTTTAACTGTTTTTGCTAGGTGTTAAAGATGAAGCAAGTCAAACTGACTTTTGTTTCTATGTATTGTTAAGAGTCAGCTGACCTTCCAAGGAAGTCACTTTTGGGGAAACTTAAGAGCAGTTTTTCAATGCTGCTTGTGCCATTTGCACTAGGATGGGTCCAGGTCTTGCTGACCATGTAGCTTCTCTCAGATGCATAAGAATGTCTTCTTTCTCCAATGACCCTCTTTTCATGGCAAGTGCATTGATTACTTTCTCTTCTCCAGTGGTCTCTTTAGTCTCCCAGTCAGGAGGTTGTGTGACCCAGAGTTGTAAAGCTCCTTACAGAAGCTATCTGTTCCCTGGATTTTGACTGACTTGGAGGGCAAGAGCTACATATTTTTTTTTTTTTTGCCCTTTTAATTTAACTTTATTTTTAAGGCTTGATCTGAAAGTTATAGTGAGCCAGTCTCACCAATCTTAAATTAAGAACTGGGTTTTAACTTTAATGTCTATAACCTTGCAGTCATTTGCCCCTTTTTATTAATTTGTGTCTGTACTATCCTTTCTGTCATTTAGGTGATAGCTTATTATCTTAAATTAACCCAGGTTGTGTGTTCATAGAGCAATACCACTGTTAAACATTAACAGACAACATTTAGACAGTTTATAAGGAAAATACAAAATAAAATTAGAATAAAAACATTTACTTTGTTTAATAACTATCTTAATTTTTTGCTGAGTTATATATTATATCTGCTGTTTGAGATCCTAGTAATCTTAACAACAAAAATCAATTTTTTGAAAAAAACTTTAAATGACCTGAAGTCTGATCTGATTTGGAGTCATTTTGACATGTAATAATGTGGGAGGCAGAGCTTATCTCAGATAACACAGAGATCCTACAAATCTTAGTTGAAGTATTACAGTTCTGAAGTTGATTTTTTTCTTAAATATTATTTTACAAAGTTCACATATATTGTTGCTTGAGTCCACATGAATATTGGCTAACACAATATGATATTACATTTAAAATGTGAATTAAAAGAAGGCTGAGAACATTTAACTTTTTTTGGAAAAGTAGCAAAATGCTTTCATGTTTCACAATATAAACCTTTATATAACTTAGGCTCTCATTAACTTAAAATGTATTTAAATTTTACCTCAGTGTAAAAAGTAACATAAAACATTTTATCTTTTTGATAGCAGGTTCAGTTATAGAACACTAAAAGATACAAATAAATCTGCAATAAAGTTTGACATCTTTATAAGCCCCAAATTACCATACAACCTTAGTTTGAAGAACACCAGCCTGATATAATATTCTTTTAAACCTTCTACCTTAAAGACTTATATACCTGGAAGATATAAACATATTTAATACACAAAGAAGAGAAATAACACCACAATTACATTGATGGTTTTATATTAATCAAGTTTAGCTTTCAAGGAAATAACCTTTTACAATATTTCTAAATAACAGTTGTTGTTTAACCATAGTTGTATAATCCTTAATTCCTTCAAAACTACTTGGGGGAAAAAAAGACTTAATAAACACAATGTTATAGGTAAATCAATGTTTCAACAAATCCTTGTCTTTTTAACATATAGATTAAACTCTAGATTATATCAGTAATTATATATTAACACTTGACCTTAAGGTAAAATCGCAAATAGCCTTGACCATTTTACATATATATGTAAATCCAACTAATATACAACTTTAATTTCTCTTTTTTATTTGTTAATCCTTTTTTTTGTTCACAATTTGAAACAATCCTTGTATTTTTTTTGATTAGGCAATTATTTAATTTTAATAAGAAACATTTTGTTATTTTCTTTTTTTAGAGAGAGAGAGCGCGCGCGAGAGAGCATTGTTTTAGTATTTATTTTTCAGTTTTCAGTGGACACAACATGTTTTATTTTTATGTGGTGCTGAGGATCCAACCCAGCACCCTGTGCATACCAGGCAAATCCATTACTGCTTGAGCCACATCCCCAGCCTCATTTTGTTATTTTCAGTACACAGTTAATCACATCTGTTTACCATTTAATGAAAATACAATGTTCAATTATAAAAATTATACTTCTCAGTACTTGAAATTTTAGTAACCTTTTCTCAGTGATTGCAAAAAAATTAACCCCCTTTTTATATTTTCCAATATATGAAATATCAATACTGTTAGCCAACAGAATTTAAAGAGTTAAGATGGTATATTTAACATTTAGCATTTTAACCTTGTAAATTAATCAGATGTCTAACACATTTATGACTAATTTTATGTCAAATCTATGCTGCTTATTTCTTCCACGATATCAGATAAGTTTATTAAAAAGTATTAAACATTTTTTGTTGTTGAAGAAAATTTTTAAAACCTAGGGATATTAGACATTCTATAGACATCAACATTTTATTAGTTCTTTGACCGCTTAGAGAGACTTATAAGTTTGATCTTAAAGACATATTTACTTTCTTCTGTTTAACCAATTTAATTTGAACCATTCTAAATCGCATGAATTAAAGGTATTAGGATTCATTTTTTAAAAATTGATAAGCATTTCTTATATATCTGCAAATTTTTACATCATGTACATGACATATGGACACACGCATTTTTGGACAACCACACAATACACAGTGTTCACACATATAAAAGTAAAGACCTTGTAACTTTTTACAGGTGAGTGTACATAGCAATGTTACAAATGTTTCAAAACTCTATAGTTGAATAAAATTTAGAATTGATCAGAAAAATCATTAACCTAAGTTCATAGTATGAAAATCATGAGCTCAAAAAAATATGGAATTTAAGGGGCTGGGGATGTGGCTCAAGCAGTAGCTCATTGGCCTGGCATGCTCAGGGCGCTAGGTTCAATCCTCAGCACCACATAAAAATAAAATAAAGATGTTGTGTCCACCGAAAACTGAAAAGTAAATATTAAAAAGTTCTAAAAAAATAAAAAAATATATATATGGAATTTAAGAAAAAACAAGTCTCTTAGAAAAATTACCAGCTGGTAATCATTAAAGTACCTTAAAATATACTTTTGGTTTAGTCTAATATACATTCAGGTAAAAGGCACTTTTATTTTTTCCCCTTAGGGTATGAAACTGATCTCCTACTGAGCTTCCATTTGCATTTAAATGTAAGTCCTGACTGAGGTTGGAAAGGACCTGGGGAAACTGAAGTTCTTAGCAGAAACCTCATGCTTAAGGCATTTTAAACATTTTTTTTTCCCCTAGTGGGTAATTGGACAAGTTTAGATATATATATATATATATATATATATATATATATATATATATATATATATATATATATATGATAGCTTGCTTTCTATCACTTTTGAGAACAAAGCTACAATGTTACCCTAATTACTGAGAAAAAAAATATGATACCGTGTGCTGGAGATGTGGCTCAAGCGGTAGTGCCCTCGCCTGGCATGCGTGCGGCCCAGGATCGATCCTCAGCACCACATACAAATAAAGATGTTGTGTCCGTCGAGAACTAAAAAATAAATATTAAAAAATTCTCTCTCTCTCTCTTAAAAAAAGAAAAAAGAGAGCTACACTGTATGCAGGACATAAAGAAAAGTTGAAGTATGGAGGTGGGGAAGGGAAGAAGGGTTCCTCCTGAGAATCCTGCTGTGCTCCCACATTAGAGGTAGCACATTTTGCATCCAACTCAGTTTTTGACTGTTAACACTCCTTGTTAATTATTTTATCTCTGAGGAACCAACTTCTAACTGCAAGATTGTAAAATGCTTCAAAATACCATTCAAATACCAGATTGTTACAGTAAAACATCATGTTTTTAGAGACACTTACATCTATAGGTTGCCCATTCAGCCAAAATTGTTCCCAAGAAAAAAATCTATAATATGAAAACACTATTGTCCATGTCTTAAGGGGCCAGAAATAGATACAAACAAACCACAATCACATACAAAAGAGAATCTTCAAACTATGGCCAAAAAATGGGAACCTTTAAAATAGGCCAGATAGGAGAAAAAAAATCTCCCCAAGTCCCAACTCTCACTTAACCATGACTCCTACACATGTGGCACCATAGCTGTCCCCACAAGTAGACCAGATGCTCCCACAAAGAGGAACCAGAAATGTGAAATCAAGTATCTCAGTGTGTTAACTTCACTGCATTCAGTTTTCTAACTTTTTTTTTTTTTTAAGTAGACACAGATGGAGCAATTCTTACAGTGTCAGGAAGGAAGGCAGGAGTTCCTGAAGCAAAAGGGGCTTCAGCTGCTGAGAGTCCCTCAGTCTCTCCCTTTATTTACAGAAATAGCTCCTCTGGTTTTGTCTGATCTCAGGCACACTCACCTATCTCTTAACTTTCAAATAGTCAGCTCTCAAAAACTTCACCTCACATCCTTGGCATGGAAGTACAATTGCTTGTGGTGCTAGAACTCCCAAAAAAGTGGAGCATGGTCTGTTCTGGAGCCATATCTGGGATTTCAAAATTTGTAACTGAAACCTCTGTCCCTGTCCCCAAAGCCAATTAATGTCAATCTAATTATGAGTACACAGTTTTGAAAAAAGGAAAAAGAAGCTGTATAGCTTTGCTAGCAAAGGAGAAACATAGGAGACTCTTTTCCTGAAGTCTGTGACTCTCTTGATTGGGAAGGACAATGGGTTTTAATAAATTTTTCTATAGATTCATTTTGGTAGGGGATCCCAGTGTGCCCTGATTGCCTGTTTGGATTCACTTGTTAATTTGGGAGATATTCATTTCCTAGATCCCAAGCAGGCATCTTCCTCTTGCAGTGTACGTGCTCAAGGGCAGCCAACTAGGAGAAACAAGAGAAAACATTGCTTCCCTCATCCTGCTTAACAAAGGAAGACTAAAATTTGTCAAAGTTTGTTCAAACACAGCTGAAAGAAGTATAAGGCTTACTTGTCTCATAATCAATTTTTTGTTCAAATATCATATGTTCATACTAAAGAAGAAAGTGAATGACAAATATATGTTTATATATATATATATATATATATATATATATATATATATATATATATATATATATATATCTCAGAACATGACACAGGGGAACAAGAACCAGGCACCATAACCTAGAGAGCCATGCAACATCTCAATTCTCAAGACAGGACCTCTCTGTCTTAATCAGATCAATACCAGAGGACAATATAACAGTTTGCTAGTGTCCCAGACAGGAGTGTATTGTGTGTCCCCAGACACCACTCTGTCCTCCCCAAAAGGAATTCCTTACTCAACCAATAACAAAAGACAATGAAACAAGTCACTACTGTCTCAGACAGGAGTGTGTATGTGCCTCACCAGGCACCTAAGTGTCCCCAGAAGAGACCTCTCTTAACCCAATACCAGAGGTTATGAGGGTGCCACTTACCTATGGAGTCCTACTCCTATGAATACTTGCTAATTGTTTGAGTGTAGCAGTTTACTCCAGCAATCAGTGAACCAAAGCAACACCCTGGGGCCTTGGAATGTCTCAAGTAGCACACCCCCCTGTGGTGGTACTCCAACCCCAGAGTTCCAAGGTGAAGGTCTGACTTCAAAATTTTGGTGGTCTGGATCTTACTTAAGCTTCCCCACGTTGAATTTCATTGCAAAGAAAATACCACCACATCCAGTTTTAAATCAAATTAAAACAAGCTTGTGTTTAGTACACAAGGGCTGGCCAGGACTGTCTCTCCCTAAGTCAGGCTAGAGATCAGCACCCCAGTTCTCCAGGAACAAGGTTTTATAGCAGAAGACATTTCAAAACAGCATGTCTTGAGAACTTAGAGATAATAGGATTTTGACAAGAAAAATACAAAGGAAGATAGTAGGTTAATGATGTACATGGCATGATATTTCAAGGTAGGGAGTAAATTCAAATGCCAACATACGAATTTTTGAAGTGCTGCTGAGGTTTCAGAGAGTGTTGTTATCTGGTTAGGGGGAGCCAGGATTTATGAGGCACGACTAAGGTTTTAGAGAGGATTGTTATCTGGTCAAGGTGACCAGATAACAATGGGTGGGTGAGTTCAGAGCATTGGCAAAAATTTCAAAAAAGTTAGAATGTCAGTAATTTATAGTAAAACAGAAATTAACTTTGTATGACTTTGTGATGAGATGGCTCCCAATCTTAGATTCAATTAAGCTGGTTTCATCAGGAGATTACAACTTGTGTAGAGGTTCAGATACATTGGAGTGTAAAAGACCTTTCATCATCAGGCTACAATGACATCAATTTAGCTTCCTTTCATTTTAAGTAAATTTGACTATTATTTCTTGGTAACAGCACCCAAGGTATTTGGGGGATACGTTTTCCTTTTTTTAATAAAATGAGAAAAATCTTTCTCTTGAAGGATTGACTGGGAATCTTAAGGCATATGCCCAGCATTCCATGGATGCCCAGTACATAGTTATCTAAAGTGGATGTGGAATAAGAAGATGTATGGGAACCAGAGGAAGGACAGAAGTTGCAACATTTTGGGGCCAGGAGCCCCAACTTTACCAATGAAGTGTAGGCTAACAGAATCCAGACCTGGTCCACAGGGTTTTGTGAGAGGGATAGACCATTTTCCTAGCTAAGGCCATTCTCCTTAAATCCATTTTTCAAATAACGCCAAGCTTAAATTAGTAACAAATGCGCCAAGATCCTCCTAGTATTGGAATGCCATGTGCCTCTGGAAGTAACAACTTGAGGTCAGCATGCTCTTGTCTTTTTGAGGTTCAATTAATGCAGCCATCCTTTTCAGGCACATTAAGCCAAGTTCTGTGCTAAAGGCTATCAGACTATTGGCCATGGCAGACATGGGCTGGTCTCTTTTATAATTTCCTGCCCAGTGCAAGTAGCAGCCCAACAAGAAGCAATGTCAATAAGAGAACCAGGACTCTAGTTTTATCCAAGTGTTAATAAGCAGCATGTCATCATATGGCCTTAAACAGTGCTGATGAAGGAAACCCCTGATTGAATCATGGTCATATGGTGGGGAGCGGGCAGAGAGATAGAGAAAAAGACACAGAGAATGGTGGCACTGGCTGGATGCATTGTCTGGTGATGTTGAGTTTCATTACAATGCTAGAAAAGCAGCTAGAAACAAAGGGTTCACTTGTGAATATTCACCCTGGATTGTAAACTCACTGAGATCAGTGTAAAAGCTCAATGACCACGCAACATTGACACATTCAATCCTTTGTGGATGTCAATTTCAAGCTTAATCATTTAAGAAAAATAACCTTAATATGACTTGTACTATGCAAAATTCAATGTCATTCTTCCTGTTTGGAACATTTAATGAAGCAGGGCAGGCTAGGCACACCTAGATAGGCTAAGCTCGCAGTGATAGCTATGTAGGGAATACAGGGCACAGTTGGGTGATGGAAAAAAAAAATTGCCATAAACATGCTGGGACATGCTGAGACTCACTAAGTTTCTAGCTATAAGGAATAGGCATGCTTCATAATTTCTGCTTGCAATTAACAAGGAACTATAAGGGGCACTGGCCATAGCTATGCTTAGCAGTAAATGGTTGCAATTGATAAGAAGCACAGCTCCATGGAAATGTGCAAAGATCATATTCTGTTGCAATTGCATCATCTCACTGGACATTACCAATGAATACTGATTCTCACAGGGTTTATCAATCACCAATGAACACCACCAACTTGGAACTATATTTAAACCAATTGTCATACCACATCAATGAGTCTGCTACTAGAATATCAGTGAATCTGGCCTCCTTGATGTTCATCTTCACATTGACTTTACCATGCCCTGATGTCCAAACATTTGCTGGAAAGAACCACCAGACAGCAATAATGTCTGCTCTATGGCTTAAGAGAATTCATATGGCATTGGAGGTATTTTGGGGCCCATGAATTCCCTAAGATTGTGTGATTAGCTTGTACTGTTCAATTAGTGTGCATTAAATGCTAGTTGGGGTGCTCCAGCACACCCAACACTTTTTGTATTAATTTTTTATGTTTGATGATTGGTGTAGTAGAATATACACTTGAATTTAAAGACAATCCACCTCTGAGTATTTATTAATACCATTGCTCACAACAGTGTCCCTGGAAGCTCTGAGGCTGTGAGTGGATACAGGGACTTTTTTGGGGGGAGGTGGGGCACAAGCTCTGCCCTTTAGTTGTTTGAACCTCTATCCTCTTAGCCTCTTTGTGTCTCTTATTCCTACTCAGCTCTCCTTCTGGTGTAGTTGTGCTAAATCTCTGCAGGTAGGAAGCAGCATGCCCTAATGGCCATTCCCCATCAGCACTGAAAAAGAATCCCAAAGTGTCCAGGTAGAAGGTCACTTGAGAAACAGGGATGATCAGCAGGAAGCAGAGCAGCCACCTGAGAGAAAAAGGCTCAGGCCACAGTCTGCCTTCTCTAAGACACAGTGACTCCATATTGCTTTCTGAGAAAAATGTTATTTAATGTATATGCAGCAACTGGTTTCAGCTTCACCATCCACAGGATGGGAAGCAATGGAGTCTTCAGTATGAGAGTGGAAAATGTAGGCCGCTTTATATATTCTTAGGTGACCCAAGCCTCTGATTTCTAACTGTATAGTATCACTAGAGTCTATCAGGTCATGTTTTTTATCTCGCAGGTGATAGAATGTCATTGTGACTATATGTCCATACCACAGAGACTAGATAATTAGAGTCTTTGCACTCTCTATCCTTGGAGTTATGAGCTCAGTGTAATTTGGGTTGGAAATATTCTCAGTTGAATAAATGATAAAGTCTTGCTAGGAGTCAGGGGACATTGATCCAATAGATCTCTGTCCCAGGTCATTGTGAAATATAGGCTTCCTTTTTTGTACAGTGAACTGCTTCTCTCTCATGCTCTCAAAGGTCCTCCTTGTTTTGAAATTGGTGGCTTCTCTATCTTCCAATAGAGATTGGTCTCTGGCAGCTATTTGAGCAGATTCTGGAAAGAAAGACAGAGAGCAAAGATATGACTCTGCTAAACCTAATACTGCCTGGCTTCCTGGAGACACTTTGCAAACCTGATTTCTTCTTCCAGAGCACATAATTGGTAATTATCACAGAAGAGGTAAATTGGGAATTACGACTGAATTTTCAGGTAAACAGGTGATAGAAGGTACCAGAGCCTCTGAATATCATCTGTCTACAATGGTGTATGGTCAGAAACTGAGGATACAGTGGCCAGAACCAGGAGCCTGGTGATGTGACATTTGGAGTATAACTTCTGGGCCTCCTCATCAGGAGGAGTTGAGACTTTTTTTTCATCTTTCTCTCAGAGTTCAAGGGAGACTGCAGACATGCCTGGAAAATTTATTGAAGAAGAGGAGCATGTTTTTTTTTTTGTTTTTTTTTTGGTGTGTGTGTGTGTGTGTGTGTATTTTGGTGTTACCTGCTTGCTTTAATTCTCCAAACTTAGCCTGAGACACTGCCTCAAATGCAGAGTGATTTTGAATGATTCCCAGAAAACCAGTAATTGATTTAGTATTTCTATTGGATTTGGAAATTATTTGGGGGAGGCAAGTACTAGGAATCAAACTCAGAGCCACTTGACCATTGAGCCCCATCCCCAACCATTTTTTGCATTTTATATGGAGACGGAGTCTCACTGAGTTGCTTAGTGACTCACCTTTGTTGAGAATGCCTTTGAACTATCATCCCCCCTGCCTCAGCCTCCTGTGCCTCTGGGATTACAGGTATGCACCACCATGCCTAGCTAGAAGTTAATGTTATTTGATGCAAGTAGTACTCATTTTGATTGACAATTGTCATAAATAGTTGAGTTTTAAATACATTTTTGTAAGTATAATGGGCATATTAAGAAAAATATATAAACAAATAATAATACACTTGCCAAAATTACAAATGTGACATAAAAATACATATGCTTGGAAAACATGAGTAGGCAGGAATTCTTCCAAACTTGGCAGCAATCTGACTGGTGCAGGGTCTCTGTGAGATGCTTTCTGGGTGCCTTTATTCTTCCTGCTTCCCTTTTTGCTCCTTTAGGTCTGTAATAATATTCTGGTACCTGAGGGAGACAAGCACTGAACTGTGAGCTCAAGATTGATTCAAAACCCACCTTTAAAGAGTAGATTTGGCTTCATATTTTAGCTATACCACTTTCAAGCCCACTGGCCTTGGAAAGAAAGTTTTACCCACTGTCAGCACTTTTCTCCTTATCTATGAAGTTTGGATGTCTTTGTTCCTGGGTTCTTGGACAGCGCTGTGAGCTGACAAGGATGAAGGCTTCTAGGTTTATGGTGAAAACAGCTGTTCCCATGCAAATCAGAGAAGAGTCTGCTAAAGGGTTTTATCTTTTTTCAGTACAGATTTTTGTTGTTGTTGTTGTTTGTTTGTTTGTTTTTGTCTTCCAGAAGTAGCTCCTGAGTTTTACTTGTATCCCCCAATGCATTTCAACCCATGAGTGATGAGTGGAGCAGTTGACCAGGCCTAAGAAATCAAAGCATTGAAGCCCCCTGAAAAAGGAGGCATGCAGCCTGACAAGTTGGCTTGGACTGATCCAGAAAACTTGTTCCAGAAGTCAATAATGACTTATGAAACTTGAGCATAAAAATTTTATTTTCATTTTGGAGCTACAGGGATGGCTAGAAAATGGAATAAAGACTGAAAGTTGAAAAAAAAAAAAAAACATTGGATCACTTATAACAGCTGTTCCTGCATTTAAAACTACCCTCAGGGTTTGCTTTAAAAGAAAATCACCACCCACCCCTGATAAACACACAACCATTGCCTATGTTATTTTGGTTTGGTTTTCTGTCACTTGAAACCAAGACTATTTACTCATCTATAGTTTTTTCTCAATTCCCTTTCTTTTGTAATAATGGAGGGACAATAGAATGGTAACAAGGAACAACAGAAGAATAACAGTCAATAAATAAGTAAATAAAAGGAATAATAAATGGGCAAATAAACTAAACAGAATTCTCAAAAGAAGAAATTACAATGTGGCTAAATATATTTAAAAAATCACCATCATCACAAATCAGGAAATGTAAATCAAAACTACACTGATATTTAATCTCATACTAGTCAGAATGGCAATCATCAAGCATACAAATAATACATTCTGTTAAGAATGTGGTGTAAAAAGGACAGTTTTATACAGTTTAGGGGAACTAAATTAATACCACCACTATGGAAATGAGTATGGAGGTTCCTAGAAAAATTAGGAATAAAACCATGATTTGACCCAACACTACCACTCGGCACTATTTATCCTAAAGAACAGAAGTCATCATGCTCCATTGGTACATATATACCCATGTTTATAGCAGCAAGTTCGCAATAGTCAAAGTATAAAAGCAGCCGAGGTGTCCATCAATGGATGCATTAAGAAAAAATATGTGATATATATATATATATATATATATATATATATATATATATATATATACACACAATGGAGTTTTATTCATAAAACTTAAATTATGTATTTTAGGGAAAATGGATAGAACTAATAACCATTATGTTGACTGCACTAAGTCAAACTTAGAAGGTTAAGTGCCATATATTATATATGGAAGCTAGAGAGAGAGAAAAAAAAAGCAGGTGGGTAGTTCTTCTAAAACACAAAGAAAAATTGGTAGAGGGAAAGAAGGAATGGGTGGGAAATAGGAAGAAAGGGAGTGTTTTCATCACCTTTTTTATTGTTGTGACTGAAAGACCTGATCTAAAGAGCCATGCCCTCATTACACACCTCCTCCAGCCACACCCTTCCCAATTCAGTTGCCACTTAGTGAATTCCTACCAGAGGATTAATTTGTTAATTGTGAATAAGACCCACACAACCCAATCATCTCTCCTCTGAACATTTTTGCATGTTTTCACACATGAGCTTTTGGGAGATTCTTCACTTCAAATCCATAACAGGTGGAAGTTTTGGGAAGTAATATTGGCCAAATTGTATTGTTATATTGTGTGCATTTACAAAGATGTAATCACAAATACCAGCATTATGTATAATTGAATATGGTCTTAAAAATTAGAATGCAGTACTTGTTTTCCCTATGTTAATGATTGAACACCCAAGAAATGCTGAGAACAAAAAAAGTTTTATTTAAAGAATAGAGTACACACACACACATATACAAAAACAGACACTGCTCTGGAGATAAGGGGTTCCAGAATTTATTACTAAGGGAGTGGGGGCATCTTATCCCTTTATGTATCTTAGGTTTTCTTTCTTCTCATGTTCCCTCCCCCTCTTATCTTGCCTGTTACCAAAGTGACCAAAAGAGCAGGAAGAGAAACATCCAGGGGGTGAATTCTTGTGTTAGAAAATGTGATCCTCCCCTCCCCTAAGGACATTAGCAGCCAGATAATAGGGATCATATCTACCTATTCCATTTTCTCTGATAATCAACTACTTGTTTTTTTTTTTTTTTCCCCTGGTTTCACAACTATACTGCATGGATTAAAAAATGTAAGAAAAAAGTTTTAGTCTTAGAAGCCTGATAATAACTTAATACTGGCTACTTGTTGGAGCATGCCTTTAGACAGTTCTAGAGAATTTCTTCTGCTTTCATGAGACCTTCCATGCAAAGAAGTTTAAAAAATATGTTTTGCTACTGAGCTGGTATAAAGATGAATATAATCCAGAGGAGATTTTTTTTCCTTTTGTGATTTTAGAATAAAGCATTTTTATGGGATATAGGCACTGTGCTTATTTGTCCAATTCATATATCAACTGTGAAAGTGCTTGCTTTTTTTTCTGTGTAATAGATAACATTTTTGTCAGTGGGCATACATCTAGTTCCAGGCAAATCACTTTTCACTTGATCTACAATGCATATTAAGAAACACATAAACTGAAGCACATTTTGTGAGTGAATAAAGCAGGTTAGCTAGTTGTGGATATTCTTTGGTGGGATGTCAGAGCAATGATAACTTCTGATTGGCCAAATGTAGTTGCTTTATGGTTGGGCTAAACAGGGTAGGATGGAGGAGCTCAGAACACTGCTCACTTTTGATTGGCTGAAAGCACAGTGTGCTTATTGGTCCCTGTGCTGGTGACTGCAGGCTGTTAATGACCACCTTGTGAAACATCATTGTAGTTGTACAGTGCAGAGGCTTTCCATTTGTGTTTTTAAATCTCTAGCATGAAAAACCTTACATGCAAATCTTTGCATAAAACAAATAGAAATTTATGTGTATCTTGTGGAGATAAATTGACTAAGGGCCCTTGATGCTCAGAAATGGTAGATCTATCTGCTAGAGTGTGAGAAGAAAAAAAACAGTCCTGATGTTTACCTCTATTCTTAAAATTTCTCCATTTGGCCTTTTCTGAAAGAGCTATAAACTGAAGCCCTAGAAATTATGAGAGTATATCTGGAGCAAAATCCATATACAACATGACAATTTTTTAAATTAGTGTTACAAGGCTGGTGACTTCTGTGAAACTGAGGCAGTGCAGACTCCATTTCAAACCCTGACTCTTGTGATCAAGATTTTAGATATGTCATCTAGAATAACAGGCAGAAGTTTATTGAAGTTATAGAACAAAGAAAAAGAATACTGTTAAAAAAAGAGAGTGGATTCTCTCAGAAATGAGAGAGTCTGTGTGAATCTTCTGCACTCTATTTTTTTAATAGAGGGTTCCAGAGGAGTTAGAGAGTTTCACTCAGGACAATATTTTGGCTTTTGAATGACAGCTGTATTATTTCAGTCTGGCAAGTTCCCACTGTCATAACCTTTATAGGTCACTTTGGCCCTTGATGACATGTTCTCTTATTGAATTTTTAACCATAAAATTTCACAAATTTTATTATTAGAATTATTTTTATCTTCTTGAGTTTCAGAATCTTGTCTGTGGAAAGGGTCACAGAAGACTCCCTCTTCAAGGTAATATGAATCCCCCTCATCAACATTATTTCAGACCTTCATCTTTCCTGCAGAAAACAGAGAGCTTCCTGAGGAATGTGACATATGCTGTGCACTTAGGCCAGGCAGAAATGCAGGCAAATTTCTTTTTGATAGGAAAGCATGTGGGGATCAGCAAAGCTGGCCCACATTATAGAATTATTCCCTTAACCTCAAGTTCTCACAACTCACATCTGTCTGTCACTTATTTTTGAAGAAGCATTATAACCAAAGTCACACTGTATTTGAAAATGGGTATATAAGGGTAGGTCAAAGACTAACATGAGTTTTACCAGAGAACTTTTTAAATTTTATTTTGAGGCAGGGTCTTACTAAATGGTGCAGGCTGGCCTCAAACTTGTGATTCTCCTGCCTCATTCCCTTGAGTCCCTTGGATTACAGAAAAGTGCCACTGCATACAGGGCATGCCTTCCTGAATTAAGATAGCTAAACCCTAGAGAGTCATCCATCCTCCCAACACATTCACTTAACAAAAACTAACTGCTCTTACTTCCATGCCACCAATATTACCCTTATTGGGCTACCACCTTTTTAGGTCACTATCCAAATGCCCTAATCACATCAGGTTCAGGTACCAGACAACCTCTGATGGTCCTTGTCCTCTAAAGCCAATTGAAATTATTGATTGATTTTAATTTATTTTATGTGGTGCTCGGGATCAAACCCAGTGCCTCACATGTGCTAGGTGAGCACTGTGCTGCTGAGCCACTATCCCAGACTTGAGGTTGAGGATATTAAAGGAAACACTGCAATGAATTTCCTAGACTCCTGGGCACTAGGAAACTAACTGTGCAGTCCCTTGGTTCTCAGCATTTATCTACCTGAACTAGAGCTGACCAACCCTGGAAACCTGTTTGCCTGAGGTGTCCATCAGTGAGGCCAGCATTAAAAGACTCTTTAAGGGCTGGGGATGTGGCTAAATCGGTAGCGCACTTGCCTGGCATGCGTGGGCCCGGGTTCGATCCTCAGCACCACTTACAAAGAAAGATGTTGTGTCCGCCGAAAACTAAAAAAATAAATATTAAAATTCATTTTCTCTCTCTAAAAAAAAAAAAAAAAAAAAAAAAAGACTTTTTAAAAGTGGTGAAAAAGATGCTGTTTTTGCAGAGAAACCCCCAACAGGTGGTCCAGCCCCAAGTCTGCACCTGGAGGAATCGTAAAATTTAGGATCCCTGTGTCTGATACTATAGATTTGGGGTGTGGCCAGATCTACACTATCAGATCTGGAGATCTGGTTCAGTTGTGGGTCAGTTGTAGAATGCTCCTGGGTTTAATCAGAGTTTCTACTATTAATGTGCTCACAAACACACACCCACACCCACACCCACACCCACATCCACACACATACTCACACACTCATGCAAAAAACTGCCTAGGAATCATGCCCTTCAGGGTCAGAAAAGCCCCAAGGTCAAAAAAAGAAGAGTAGCAACAAAAAATGGCATAGCTAACACAAGCACTTTCCATCCCCAGAAAGAAGGAAAGTTAAATTCTGTAGGTGCTCCTAGCAAGCCTGCTCTCTGGTCCCTCCAGGTCAGGACCTGGGTTTATGGTCTTCCAGACAACATGTTTCACAGACACCAGACTCCTCGGTGACTGCAGAGCAGTGGGACTCTTTTTATTAATGGAAAACCTTCCAGAATTAACATAGTAAGTGCATGCTTTCATTCTTTCAGTTTAACTTTCATTAGATTGCTTTCTACTCTGTTTTATGAATTTGAAGGGTTTTTATTTTCTAAGGTATAACTTGCTTAATTCTGAAAGTGCTTCTCTGGACATACCTGGAACTTCTTTAGTACAGAGATGTCTCATTTTATTACAATATACTTTATTGTGCTTCTTAGATATTGCATTCATACCTTTTGAAGGTTTGTAAAACCTGCCTCAAGCAAGTCTATCAGCTCTACTTTTCAAATAGCTCAGATATTGCAACAACTTTTAGCAATAAAGATTTTTTAAGTCAGTGTATAAAAAAATTTTGTAAGACATATGTCATTGAACAATTAATGAACTAAAATGTATTGTGAATTTATTTCTTTAAATCTTTATTTTTGTTTATTTTTATGTAGTGCTGAGTTTAAAACCAATGCCACACATGTGTGAGGCAATTGCTGTGTCACTGAGCCACAAACTCAATCCCTATAAATGTATTTTTACACACCAAAGAAAACCAAAACAATTGTGAGGCCCATTTTACTGTAGTATTTACCTTATTGCACTAGACTGGAGCCAATTCCACAGTACTTTTAAGGTATGCTTACACTAGCATCTAGTGGCCTGTTCCAGAAATCCTTGACACAGACAGCAATCAAAAATTCACTATATCCGGGCTGGGGATGTGGCTCAAGTGGTAGCTCGCTCCCCTGGCATGGGTGTGGCTCGGGTTCGATCCTCAGCACCACATACAAACAGAGATGTTATGTCTGCCAAAAACTAAAATGTAATTAAAATATATAAAAAAAAATTCACTATATCATTTTCAACTCTCCGTACTTGAAAGACAACCTTCATGTACAGTAAGGATAGCCATACATGAAGTCATGAACTAGTTACACCTTTTTGATTGTACATGATAGCATGCTACAGTATGATCTTTGGGTTCACACAGTCTAAGATTTAAATTCATGGTGCTTCATTTAATGAAAGTTGAATTATTAAGTAAAAAATGAATAAATAAATAAATAACGTGGTACATCAATAGTGCATCACAAAACTTAGTGGCAAGTCTGTTCTTTGTTAGAAGAATAAGAATTTGTATTACTATCATTATCTGACTTCAAAACTTTGCCCAGGTAGTTTGAAGGTAGTGGGAAGAAAAAAAGAATAAAAATCATCAAGTGTATGTGATGAACATTAACTCTTTAAGTGTAAGTAAACACTTGAGTTTGGGCAGAGCTGTTCAGAATTATATGTATAAATTTTGATATGCTCACCCTGAGCCAAAAATTTCCAACTGAACACATTCAGATTAAGAATATAAGGACTGGGGATATAGCTCAGTTGGTAGAGTGCTTGTCTTGCATGCACAAGGCCCTTTTGGTTAAATTTTTAGTCTTAAGAATATGAATATTCTGAGTATACACATTCTTCAAACTCTCATGTAGTAATATGACTTGAGAAAGCACTTTTTAACCAAAATTTAGATTTGATTTTCATGGATACATTTCATAAATACCAAATCAAAAGTAGAGATACAATTAAAAAAATTGAGTATTTTGTAAAATTTATTTTATTTGTATATTAAAAATAATTTTGTTAAAATAAAAATGTATAAACTACTATTCAAACTTAATCATATTTTATAAAATTTGTTTTAGTGCAGATATGTCTTAGTAAGTTGAAAAGAATGATGAGGCCCAAAAATCTCAATGTGTAAAGCAACAATACATTAAAAAAGGGAGATTCAGAGGAGACAGATTTCTAGAGATACTATCATTCTATTTCATGTTTATATTTCAAAAGTTTCATTCATTCAAGTATTTTTTTTTACCTTAAACCCTTTTAAAATCACTGTTGAGACAAGAGCAAGTGACGCCAAGAGTTTCCCATGTTGACACATGAGAATCTTGCATTTTAATCCAAAGGTCTATAAGAGAATACATAAGGTGCTTAAGTGATTTTTGGACATGTGATTAATAGGTATTGAAATAATCAGAATAAAACTTTACAAAGAGTCATAGCAAAAAAACCTTTTTTTGATTGAACCTTTCCTTTTTTTTTTTTTTCTAGACATTATCACAGCATGAAGTCAGGCAAATACAGGAAAAAATAGCAGTTCTTTCCTAAAATTTTCCATGTAGTTTATGTGAGCCAGCCCAACACAAATGTTACAGAATTGATATTGCCTTCTAAAATTTCATCCCCATATCTTACTGTTCACATATCCATTATTTTTATTTTGTTGTTTTAATCTTTGAATTATTATTTCCAGAAAGATAGAAATCAAACAGAAACTTTTGATTTAATATTTCTTAAATTTTACAGAAACTTCTGTTTTTTGTTGTAACAGAATATTTGCCAATACTTATGGTCAGAAAATATTTCATGGTGTTTATCTTCAATGTCTAGCAGAGTAAGTTGTAACATGGTTGAATACCTTCGCCCCAAAAGGTTTTTGAAATATTTGAAGAAAAATATTACCCTTATGCCTCTGTATGGCATCTTTGTTTCTAATTATTTTAAATAGCTATTTTAGTTTTCTGTATGTAGAGTACTGCATTTGGATCAAACACCTAATTAAAATTTACTATGGTTGTAAAAGTTCATGAATAATTTTAAACTTGCTTACTTTCAAAATTCTTAAGTGGTTGGATAATTACCATGATTTATTAAGATGTTTACAAACATATTTTGTGGTACATGTTCTAAAATAGTTTCAACTTAATTAGGTAAATACATTATACATTTTCAGCTTCATGATTGTAAGATTTATAACATTTAGAAGTGTAATATACTTTAAATTTTACTTCTTTTGATCCCATTAACATTTTTCTCCTATAATCTGGCAAACATTCTAATAAACGGTGGCCTAAACAGAGTTTAAACTGAACTGGAAAAGAGAAAAACAAAAACAAAAAACAGGAAGAAAAAAATTGACACAATAATCTTTCATATCTGGGAAGCTCAGTTTTAACCTATTTTTTAAAAGCATTAGCAAAACTGCTTTTTGACAATTTTTATCAAATTTCATCATGAAAATCACCATGGCTTTTGATCTTATGGGCAGATTTGATTCACATGATGGATCAAAAAAACCATGAGATGGACAAATACTCAGGAAAGGCTGGCACTTCCTAGCATTCAGAACCCTTTGAGTAAATGCTAAAAGATAAAGAGAATTCAAAGATACCTTAGGTAGAAAAAGTCCTAAAGCTCCTCTACTTCATGGAACATTTAATGCTAAAACTTGTAAGTGGAATATAAAAAATTTTAAAGAAGGATATTGGAGAAACTGTAAGTAGAGGTTAACATAGATTCGAACCCCCATTTGTGCTTTCCATAGAGTTTACTAACTTTTCATCCTGTTGATCTGTAGTTTTTGTTTTGTTTTGTTTTTTGAAACTGACTTGATTACCAAAATAATCGTATTTCTTTATGCAACCTAAATAACATAAAAGAAAAACTAAAATTTCTTTGTATGGGAATATATATATATTTAAGAGAGAGAGAGAGAGATTTTTTAATATTTATTTATTTTTTTTAATTTTTGGTGGACATAGCATCTTTATTATTATGTGGTGTTGATGATCAAATCCAGTGCCCCATGCATGCCAGGCGAGCACGTTACCGCTTAAGCCACATCCCCTGCCTGGGAAATTTTTTTTTTTATGTTTCTTTCTTATTCAAATATTTAAACTAGATATCATATGCAAACTTGAATATCTATTTACCTAGAAACAGTCATTCCAATACTCCTTTCTCTAGATCAAAAAAACATCAAGGTTGTCCATTCCTGATATCAAGAAATGTGCTTTTAGCAAGTGTGACAATAATTTTTGTTCTCCTCTACTAAAAATAATAGCTGATGTTTACTGAAAACTTATCAGGAACTAACATCATCAAAATGGCAATATTACCAAAAGTTCTCTATAGGTTTAATGCAATGCCAATCAAAATCCCAACAGCATTTCTTGTAGAAATAGAGAAAGCAATCATGAGATTCATATGGAAAAATAAAAGACCCAGAATAGCAAAAGCAATTCTAAGCAGGAAGTGTGAATCAGGCGTTATAGCGATACCAGATTTCAAACTATATTACAGAGCAATAGTAACAAAAACAGCATGGTACTGGTACCAAAACAGGCGGGTGGACCAATGGTACAGAATAGAGGACACAGAGACTAATCCACAGAGCTACAACTATCTTATATTTGATAAAGGAGCTAAAAGCATGCAATGGAGGAAGGATAGCTTCTTGAACAAATGGTGCTGGGAAAACTGGAAATCCATATGCAACAAAATGAAACTGTATCCCCTCCTCTCGCCATGCACAAAAGTTAACTCAATGTGGATCAAGGAGCTAGATATCAAATCAGAGACTCTGCGTCTGATAGAAGAAAAATTTGGCTCCGATCTACATATTGTGGGGTCGGGCTCCAAATTCCTTAATAGGACACCCATAGCACAAGAGTTAATAACAAGAATCAACAAATGGGACTTACTTAAACTGAAAAGTTTTTTTTTTCTCAGCAAGAGAAACAATAAGAGAGGTAAATAGGGAACCTACATCATGGGAACAAATTTTTACTCCTCACACTTCAGATAGATCCCTAATATCCAGAGTATACAAAGAACTCAAAAAATTAGACAATAAGATAACAAATAACCCAATCAACAAATGGGCCAAGGACCTGAACAGACACTTCTCAGAGGAGGACATACAGTCAATCAACAAGTACATGAAATAATGCTCACCATCTCTAGCAGTCAGAGAAATGCAAATCAAAACCACCCTAAGATACCATCTCACTCCAGTAAGATTGGCAGCCAT
The DNA here is from genome assembly GCF_021218885.2 of Marmota monax. Classification (NCBI taxonomy): domain Eukaryota; kingdom Metazoa; phylum Chordata; class Mammalia; order Rodentia; family Sciuridae; genus Marmota; species Marmota monax. Next base: position 31,972 of record NW_026694006.1, on the reverse strand, counting down.
TATGAAGTCAAACAACAAGTGCTGGTGAGGATGTGGGGAAAAGGGTACTCTTGCACATTGCTGGTGGGACTGCAAAGTGGTGCGGCCAATTTGGAAAGCAATATGGAGATTCCTGGGAAAGCTGGGAATGGAACCACCATTTGACCCAGCTTTTTCCCCCCTCGGACTATTACCTGACGACCTTAAAAGAGCGTACTACAGGGATACTGCCACATCGATGTTCATAGCAGCACAATTCACAATTGCTAGACTGTGAAACCAACCCAGGTGCCCTTCAATAGATGAATGGATTAAAAAACGTGGCATTTATACACCATGGAGTATTACGCAGCACTAAAAAATGACAAAATCATGGAATTTGCAGGGAAATGGATGGCACTAGAGCAGATTATGCTTAGTGAAGCTAGCCAATCCCTAAAAAACAAATACCAAATGTCTTCTTTGATATAATGAGATCAACTAAGAACTGAGCAGGGAGGAAGAGCAGGAAGAAAAGATTAACATTAAACAGAGACATGAGGTGGGAGGGAAAGGGAGATAGATGGGAAATTGCATGGTAATGGAGGGAGACCCTCATTGTTATACAAAATTACATATAAGAGGTTGTGAGGGGAATGGGAAAATAATCAAGGAGAGAAATGAATTACAGTAGATGGGGTAGAGAGAGAAGATGGGAGGGGAGAGGAAGGGGGTAGTAGAGGATAGGAAAGGTAGCAGAATACAACAGTTACTAATAGGGCATTATGTAAAAATGTGGATGTGTAACCGATGTGATTCTGCAATCTGTATTTGGGGTAAAATTGGGAGTTCATAACCAACTTGAATCTAATGTATGAAATATGATATGTCAAGAGCTTTGTAATGTTTTGAACAACCAATAAAAAAAGAAATATTGAAAAAAAAGAACAGATTACAGCATCCTTTAAAGGCAAAATAGTATGATAAAAAATCATAATGTAACTGTTACCTGGTGTATATTGATTAAATGTGAACATTTTGATTTCAGTACATTGGTTAATTTTGATTGGTATGGTTAACTCAAATTATGTTTAATTTGGTACTGCTGAAATCTGAATGGGAAGAATAAGTGACACATACTAGCCATAATAAAATTTTAAGCCTTGAAAAAAAAAAAGAAAGCTTTTTACTTTGTTACCTTCCTTTTATTAATTCTTAATTTTATTTGTTGCAATTTAGAAGTCTTGCTGAGGAAGTCAGTTCCTAAGCTGACATGATGGAGACTTGGGCCTACATATATAACCAAAGGACTTAAAATCAACATACTACAGTGATGTGACATAACCAAAGGACTTGAAATCAACATGCTACATTGACACAACACAGTCAAATCAATGTTTATAACAACATCACAGTAGTTAAGCTATAGAACCAACTTAAGTGCCAAGATAGAGAATTGGGCCTACATGTTTACCAAAAAGACTTAAAATCAACATACTACAGTGACACAGCCACATCAATGTCTTACAGAAGATCAATTCAAAATAGTTAAGCTATAGAAACAACCTAAATTCCCTTCAAAAGATGAAAGGTTAAAGAAAATATGGTACATATACACAATGGAGTATTTCTCATCCATAAAGAAGAATGAAATTTATGGCATTTGCTAGTAAATGGATGGAACTTGAGACTATTATACTAACTGAAATAAGCCAATACCCAAAAAAACCAAATCCCAAATGTTCTCTCTGATCCTAAATAGAATAAGTTATAGCCCATGTATGTACAAAATACATTCTACTGTCATATATATCTAAAAAGAACAAATAAAACCTGGTGCTAAAAAAAATTAAAATAATAACAGACATAAAAAGTTTCCACCTGACATTCCCATTTAGTAATGGATAGAGATGACCAAAATTCAGTGGTCTGGACACTCACTCTAAAGCAAGACTAGAAATAAATGAAGCAACTCTTATGGAATTGTGCAGGTCCTCAGGCTAGGTCTCTCCCATATCCTTTTAGAGCACATTATTGACAAGTTTGGAGGAACCACCACAGAAAGTGCATTTCAGATACTCTACTGCCTATATCACTATTCCACCAACATGACTTCACTCTCACAATACTGATGCAGAAAATTATTACCTAAGAACTTGACAGTGTAAACTATCACAATTTATAAATCACAGGTAAGACATAGGAAACTACAATACAGACACAATTTGGAAAATAATTTAACATTATGCAATAAACCAATAGCACAAGATGCATCATGCAGAGAAGGCTATTTCCTAAGCAGACTCTCACATAAATGTGGAAATCATATATACACCTGAAGATGTAAAAATTTCAATATAGAAATATAAGAAAAATTTAAAAAATATGCATGATTGTTTCATAGTTCATAACTCTAGAAACTATTTCCAAAGATACTGCAAGAGGCAAAATGATGAAAAAAATGTCAAAAAATGTTAAAATAATGAATTAATTCAAAGATAAAGCAAAGAAAAACTTAATAAATTAAGGAAAACAATGCAGGACATAAAAGAACAGTTCAGTAAAGATTCTGAAAAATAATCAATTAGAAATCTTGAAAATAAAAAGCCCAGTAACTCAAATAAAAATATCCACTTGAAGTCAGATCCATAGACTAGATAAAGTGAAAGAAAAAATATCAGAGCTTGAAGTTGATGATGAAATATCACATTCAGACAATACCAACAACAATTAAAAGAATTATAAACAACTCACAAATCCAATAGACACAATTCATAGACTATTCTTATGAATCACAATGGAGGAGAGGTACATTCTACAGGCAATGCAAACTTTCTTGGTGAATAAAAGAAATTATTTCTTAAATCTTGTGAAACTTATGGACATCCAGGTATAATGTGCTTTTAGAACACCAAGTGGACAAGACCAGAAAAGAACCTCTCCAAATCATAGTCTATAAAATTACCAAAGGTAAACTGAAATTTATAAGTAGGGCCAAAGCAATTATAAACACATCAGAAAAATTTCAGATTTCTACAGGCAGGAAGATGGCGGCGAGGGGAGTGCATTGCCCCCGTGTGGTGCTTCACTGTGTGGGAGTATGACAAGTCAGGACGGCTAAAGGATATCTTGTTAGGAATTTCCAGCAATAGTGGGGTGCTGCGGAACCTGGAGGAAGGATTTCCATCGCACGAGGATCGGCTACGGGGACTCAAACGCGAGAGGTTTGTCGCACAGAGGGTAACACTGCTTATTCAGCAAATCGCCCCGCGGCTAGAATCTGCAGCGCGCGCTGGGAAACGAGGAGATAGCGACGCAGGGATACAGCGCTGCAGTTTCTGCCAGCCGTGCAAGCACCGTACTCAGGGCTGAATTCTGGGTTCGGGACGGGGGAAGGAAGCGGTCCATCTCGGTTCTCCACACCGGTCAGACCACAGAGGAGGCCAGCAGCCACCATGTTGGAAAGCTGACGTCACCATACCTGTTTTCGACTGACCGCAGCTCATTCAGCCATAGAATAGGTAATTTCAGGCTGCAATTCGCCTGCGGCTTGCAGACAGATTGCTAGGGTTCAGTGCCTGGGTGCTTCTTAGAACCTGATCTTATCGGAGCAAACACCGAGCACGGGGCGGCTGAGTTCCGGCTCCCGGAACCGTCCTGGAACCGTCCCGGAACCGCCCTGGCCCAGGGCTGCGGAGCCTGTGGAGGCTGCTTCTTGGACCCTGCTCCTATCAGAGCATACACCAAGCACTAAGCGGCCGAATTCCGGCTCCCGGAACTGAGCCCGCGGGGACTGCTTCTTGGAGCCTACACTTATAGGAGCTTACACCGAGCATGGAGCGGCAGAGTTCCGGCTCCCGGAACTTCCCTGGCCCGGGGCTAGGAGCCCATGGAAACTGCTTCTCGGTCCGGGTCCTGTTGAGGGCCGGTCAGGACTCACCCGTTGCTTTGGTTGCCCGGCAAGGGGAACGAAATGCTGCCATTCGCATAGGATACCAACATGGCAGAGATCTGATGTCATCAGAAAGCGGTGGAGGAGAGAACTTCATCAATACCAGCGGCAACATAAACAGTTGGTCTCCTGGTAGGGGGGGTGAGGCACAGACACCCGAGTCTCCTCAATTTGTCATCGAGACAGAGGGGAGGAGACGGGCCGCTGCCAGCGCCCGGAGCAGGCCCAGCGGCTCGCCAGCGTGGTGACCGCGTGACCCCAATTGGAGAGGGGGCGGAGCAGAGCCGCCACCCGCACCCGCAAGGTGGGCAGACCCGCGACCCAGTGGTACATGGGCGTGGTAGGAGGGGCAGGGCAGAGCCGCCGTTCGCGCTTGTAAGGTAAACAGACCTGTGACAGCCTGGCGGGTCAGGCCAGGTGGCCTGCCAGTGTGGTACACACGTCACCCCAACTTGAGTAGGGGCAGAGCAGATCCTTCTCCCACGCCCGGATCAGGCCCTGCCGGTGTGGTGGTCACGTGACCCCAACTGGAGTGGGGGTGGAGCGGAACCACCACCCGTGCCCGCAGGGTGAGCAGACCTGTGACCAACCTGCAGATCAGGCCCAGGGGTCTGCAGGCGTGGTAGGAGGGGCAGGGCAGATCCGCCGCCCGCGCCTCCAAGGTAGGCAGACCTGCAACAGACCAGCGGATCAGGCCCAGGAGCCTGCCGGCGTGGTACACACACCACCCTAATTGGAGTAGGGGCAGAGCAGAGTCGCCGCCCGTGCCAGGAACAGGCCCAGCGTCCTGCAGGCGGGGTAGTCACGACACCCAAATTGGAGTAGGGGCAGAGCAGAGCCTCCACCTGTGCCCGAAAGGTGGGCAGATCTGCGACCGACCAGCGGGACAGGCCCAGTGGCGGGCCGGTACGACAGACACGTCACCCCATTTGGAGTAGGGGCAGAGTAGAGCCGCCGCCCGCGCCTGCAGGGTAGGCAAACCTGCAACCGACCGGCGGATCAGGCCCGGTGGCCTGCCGGCGTGGTACACGTGTCACCCCAATTGGAGTAGCGGCAGAACAGAGCCGCTGCCAGCGCCCAGAACAGGCCCAGTGACCTGCCGGCTTGGTAGCCACGACAACCCAATTGGAATAAGGAGAGAGCAGAGCCGCCGCCCGCACCTGCAGGAAAGATACACAAGCAGTATGAAAAGACAAGGAAAGAAAGGACCACAAGCAATGCAGGTCAACGCAACTTTAGAAGAGGTAACAGCTGCAGCAGATGGAATGTCAGATAAAGAATTCAGGATATACATGCTTCAGATGATCTGGAGTATCAAGGAAGACATTAAACAGCAAAATCAGACAATGAAAGATCACTTCGACAATGAATTACGCAAACAAATCCAGGAAGCAAAGGATCAACTATACAGGGAGATAGAGGTTATAAAAAACAAACAAACACAAATCCTAGAAATGCAGGAAGCAATAAACCAACTTAAAAACTCAATGGAGAATACTCCTAGCAGAGTAGAACACTTAGAAGATAGAACATCAGACAATGAAGACAAAGTATTTCAACTGGAAAAGAACATAGACAGCTCAGCAAGACTGTTAAGAAACCATGAGCAGAACATCCAAGAAATATGGGATAACATTAAGAGACCAAACTTAAGAGTCATTGGGATACAGGAAGGTACAGAGCTCCAAACCAAAGGAATGAGCAGTCTATTCAATGAAATAATACGAGAAAACTTCCCAGACTTGAAGAATGAGACAGAATCCCAAATCCTAGAAGCCTACAGGACGCCAAATGTGCAAAATCATAAGAGATCCACACCTAGACACATTATAATGAAGATGCCCAACATACAGAATAAGGAGAGAATTTTAAAAGCTACAAGAGAAAGGAAGCAGATTACATTTAGGGGTAAGCCAATCAGGATAACAGCTGATCTTTCAACACAGACTCTGAAAGCTAGAAGATCCTGGAATAACATATTTCAAACACTGAAAGAAAATGGGTTCCAACCAAGAATTGTGTATCCAGCAAAATTAAGCTTCAAGATAGAAGATGAAATTAAAACCTTCCACGATAAATAAAAATTAAAAGAATTTGCAGCTAGAAAACCATCTCTTCAAAACATCCTCGGCAAAACATTACAGGAAGAGGAAATGGAAAATAACAATGAAAACCAACAGTGGGAGGTAGGACAGTAAAGGGGGGAAAATAATAAAAGAGGAAAAAAAACCATGTTTAGTAACATAAATAAACAAATATGGCTGGAAGAACAACCCATATCTCAATAATAACCCTAAATGTTAATGGCTTAAACTCACCAATTAAGAGACACAGGCTAGTAGAATGGATCACACAACAAGAACCAACAATATGCTGCCTACAGGAGACGCATTTGATAGGAAAAGACATACATAGGCTGAAGGTGAAAGGTTGGGAAAAATCATATCACTAATATGGACTTCGGAAACAAGCAGGAGTGTCCATACTCATAGCAAATAAAATAGATTTCAAGCCAAAGTTAATCAAAAGGGATAAAGAGGGACACTACATACTGCTTAAGGGAACCATACACCAACAAGACATAACAATCATAAATATTTATGCCCCAAACAATGGTGCAGCTATGTTTGTCAAACAAACTCTTCTCAAGTTCAAGAGTCTAATAGACCACCATACCATTATCATGGGAGACTTCAACACACCTCTCTCGCCACTGGACAGATCTTCCAAACAAAAGTTGAATAAGAAAACTATAGAACTCAATAACACTATTAATAACCTAGACCTAATTGACATATATAGAGTATACCACCCAACATCAAGCAGTTACACTTTTTTCTCAGCAGCACATGGATCCTTCTCAAAAATAGATCATATATTATGTCACAGGGCAACTCTTAGATAATATAAAGGAGTAGAGATAATACCATGCATCTTATCTGATCATAATGGAATAAAACTGAAAATCAACGATAAAAGAAGGAAGGAAAAAGCATACATCACTTGGAGAATGAACAATAGGTTACTGAATGATCAATGGGTTATAGAAGACATCAAGGAGGAAATTAAAAAATTCTTAGAGATAAATGAAAACACAGACACAACATATCAGAATCTATGGGACACATTGAAAGCAGTTCAAAGAGGAAAATTCATTGTTTGGAGTTCATTCCTTAAAAAAAGAAAAAAAAAAAACAACAAATAAATGATCTCATACTTCATCTCAAAATCCTTGAAAAAGAAGAGCAAAACAACAGCAAAAGAAGTAGAAGGCAAGAAATAATTAAAATCAGAGCTGAAATTAATGAAATCTAAACAAAAGAAACAATTGAAAAAATTGACAAAACTAAAAGTTGGTTTTTTGAAAAAATAAACAAAATCGACAGACCCTTAGCGATGCTAGCGAAGCGAAGAAGAGAGAGAACTCAAATTACTAGCATACGGGATGAAAAAGGCAATATCACAACAGACACTTCAGAAATACAGAAGATAATCAAAAACTATTTTGAATCCTTATACTCCAATAAATTAGAAGATAGTGAAGGCATAGATAAATTTGTTAAGTCATATGATCTGCCCAGATTGAGTCAGGAGGATATAGAAAACCTAAACAGACCAATATCAATTGAGGAAATAGAAGAAACCATCAAAAGACTACCAACTAAGAAAAGCCCAGGACCGGATGGGTATACAGCAGAATTTTACAAAACCTTTAAAGAAGAACTAATACCAATACTTTTCAAGCTACTTCAGGAAATAGAAAAAGAGGGAGAACTTCCAAATTCATTCTATGAGGCCAACATAACCCTGATACTTAAACAAGACAAAGCCACTTCAAAGAAAGAAAACTACAGACCAATATCTCTAATGAACCTAGATGCAAAAATCCTCAATAAAATTCTGGCAAATCGGATACAAAAACATATCAAAAAAATTGTACACCATGATCAAGTAGGATTCATACCTGGGATGCAAGGCTGGTTCAATATATGGAAATCAATAAATGTTATTCACCACATCAATAGACTTAAAAATAAGAACCATATGATCATCTCGATAGATGCGGAAAAAGCATTCAACAAAGTACAGCATCCCTTTATGTTCAAAACTCTAGAAAAACTAGGGATAACAGGAACATACCTCAATAGTGTAAAAGCAATCTATGCTAAGCCTCAGGCTAGCATCATTCTGAATGGAGAAAAACTGAAGGCATTCCCTCTAAAATCTGGAACAAGACAGGGATGCCCTCTCTCTCCACTTCTGTTCAACATAGTTCTCGAAACACTGGCCAGAGCAATTAGACAGACGAAAGAAATTAAAGGCATAAAAATAGGAAAAGAAGAACTTAAATTATCACTATTTGCAGATGATATGATTCTATACCTAGCAGACCCAAAAGGGTCTACAAAGAAACTATTAGAGCTAATAAATGAATTCAGCAAAGTGGCAGGATATAAAATCAACACGCATAAATCAAAGGCATTCCTGTATATCAGCACCAAATCCTCTGAAATGGAAGTGAGGACAACCACTCCATTCAAAATATCTTCAAAAAAAATAAAATACTTGGGAATCAACCCAACAAAAGAGGTGAAAGACTTATACAATGAAAACTACAGAACCCTAAAGAGAGAAAAAGAAGAAGATCTTAGAAGATGGAAAAATATACCCTGTTCATGGATAGGCAGAACTAACATCATCAAAATGGCGATATTACCAAAAGTTCTCTATAGGTTTAATGCAATGCCAATCAAAATCCCAACGGCATTTCTTGTAGAAATAGAGAAAGCAATCATGAAATTCATATGGAAAAATAAAAGACCCAGAATAGCAAAAACAATTCTAAGCAGGAAGTGTGAATCAGGCGGTAAAGCGATACAAGACTTCAAACTATACTACAGAGCAATAGTAACAAAAACAGCATGGTACTGGTACCAAAACAGGCGGGTGGACCAATGGTACAGAATAGAGGACACAGAAACCAATCCACAAAACTACAACTATCTTATATTTGATAAAGGAGCTAAAAGCATGCAATGGAGGAAGGATAGCATCTTCAACAAATGGTGCTGGGAAAACTGGAAATCCATATGCAACAAAATGAAACTGAATCCCTTTCTCTCACCATGCACAAAAGTTAATTCAAAATGGATCAAGGAGCTTGATATCAAATCAGAGACGCGCCGTCTGATAGAATCAAAAGTTGGCTACGATCTACATACGGTGGGGTCGGGCTCCAAATTCCTCAATAGGACACCCATAGCACAAAAGTTAATAACTAGAATCAACAAATGGGACTTACTCAAACTAAAAAGTTTTTCTCAGCAAAAGAAACAATAAGAGAGGTAAATAGGGAGCCTACACCCTGGGAACAAATCTTTACTCCTCACACTTCAGATTGAGCCCTAATATCCAGAGTATACAAAGAACTCAAAAAATTAGACAATAAGAGAACAAACAACCCAATCAACAAATGGGCCAAGGACCTGAACAGACACTTCTCAGAGGAGGACATACAGTCAATCAACAAGTACATGAAAAAATGCTCACCATCTCTAGCAGTCAGAGAAATGCAAATCAAAACCACCCTAAGATGCCATCTCACTCCTGTGAGATTGGCAGCCATTATGAAGTCAAACAACAACAAGTGCTGGCGAGGATGTGGGGAACAGCGTACACTTGTACATTGCTGGTGGGACTGCAGATTGGTGCAGCCAATTTGGAAAGCAGTATGGAGATTTCTTGGAAAGCTGGGAATGGAGCCACCATTTGACCCAGCTATTCCCCTTCTTGGTCTATTCCCTAAAGACCTAAAAAGAGCATGCTACAGGGACACTGATACATCGATGTTCATAGCAGCACAGTTCACAATAGCAAGACTGTGGAACCAACCTAGATGCCCTTCAATAGACGAATGGATAAAAAAAATGTGGCATTTATACACAATGGAGTATTACTCTGCATTAAAAATGACAAAATCATAGAATTTACAGGGAAATGGATGGCATTAGAGCAGATTATGCTAAGTGAAGCTAGCCAATCCCTAAAAAACAAATGCCAAATGTCTTCTTTGATATAAGGAGAGTAACTAAGATCAGAGTAGGGACGAAGAGCAGGAGAAGAAGATTAACATTTAACAGGGATGAGAGGTGGGAGGGAAAGGGAGAGAGAAGGGAAATTGCATGGTAATGGAAGGAGACCCTCAGGGTTATACAGTGGAGGGGGTAGAGAGAGAGGAGGGGAGGGGAGGGGAAAGGTGGGGAGGGGGCAGGGTGGAGGATGGGAAAGGCAGCGGAGCACAACAGACACTAGTATGGCAATATGTAAATCAATGGATGTGTAACTGATGTGATTCTGCAATATATGTATGGGGTGAAGGTGGGAGTTCATAACCCACTTGAATCAAAGTGTGGAATATGATATGTCAAGAAATTTGTAATGTTCTGAACAACCCACAATAAAAAAATTAAAAATAAAAAAAAAGAATACTCAAGACAAACATAAAGAACAAATTAGGGGAAACTTTATTATTATTCTCAAGACTTATTATGAATCTTTAGTAATAAAGGCAATGTGATATAGAAGAGGTACCCAAATTGAACAATGAAATAAAAGCAGAGTCCAGAAAAAAAAAAATTCAGATTTCTGAGTAGAAATTTTAAGGCCCAGGATAATAGGAAATGGTATATTTCAAACCCTGAATAAAAAGGTTGAAAGAAGGAATGAGGGTAAAAACTATAAACTGAATGGAAAGGGTGGTCATCATGTTAAGATGAAAAAATCAGAAACAAAAATCCAAGTATCACATGCTCTCCCTAACATGTGGAATCTGGGAAGAAAATAAGAATGACTAGAAAATGATGGAGGGATTATTAAGGAAGAGGGAAGGTAACTGGGGATGAAAAAGAAAGGAGGGGAAAAATGAAAGTAAGGAGAGAGGTCAGGATTCAAGTATTGTATTTGTGTATATAGAAATATCACTGTGAAATTCACTAATTTGTGCACACAATAGGAGTTGATATTAATAGTTGACAAGAACACCTGTTTTTATAACAAGTCAAATTTGCTATCATTTCACCATATACAAAACACAAGTACTAATTTAAAAATATTTTTTTCTTATTTCTGCAAAGACATAAAATTTTAGGTTCAAAATTAATGTAAAATTTCTTCAGACAATATCATTTAGATGATGAAGTTCCTACAATTAATTACTAAATTATCCTGGATTCTATAGGATCAAGAAGATATTAAGAAAAAATATGAGTGGAATTTGAACATTTACTTTTTTTCCCCTGTTATTTTGTGATCAAACAATCTTAATTTTATTTAACAGGGCATGAACACCAAGAGTAACTCACTTTTGTAAGTCTTACCTGTACTGAAAATTACTGATGTTCTAGATTGTGCTTTCATATGTCAAAGAATTAGATTCCTGTTTCTAGGTTTGAAAAAGTAATAAAATTGGTATTTTAATACACACAAGAAAACATTGACAAATCATAATTCAATACTTAATGTTTTAGATCTAGTATTAGAAATTTTCATATGCTCTCCAAATTTGTATGCCCTATAGACATTTTATTAACTTGAAAATTATTTGTTCAATGTTTGTTCTGTTCTGTTTTTGAGATGGCATTTCATGATGATAGCCAGTCTGATCTTGAATTCCTGGGCTCAAGCATTTGTCCCACCTCAGGCTCCCAAGTAGTTGGGTTAAATGCATGTGCCGCTTCACCCATAGCTCGTAATTAAAGAAGGAAAAAATAAGATGAAATGATCACACATTGAGACAAGACAGGTAAATATATTAACTAGTGTAGCTTGAACTCATAAAATGTCCTGTCTCTGTGAACAATAGCTTCTTGTTCTTGCACAAGTCCTTTCTCTTAGGCGTAAGGCCTTCTAAAAATTAAGGGTTGTATCACTTTAGTTCACCAAGTTGTTATGAAGATTTACTACGATAATATAGAAATGTGTTAAGCAAAATAGTAAAATAATGGCAATTTAACTACTTAGAATCTCAACTAAAACTAATGTATATTTTTCACAGGTTCTAGTATTCAAATGTTGAAATTATTTAAAAAAAATTCTTGAGTCCTAATTTTCATTATAAATTGGGCTCTTCTTTGTGCTTTGTAACTCAGAGCAATCAGCAATTAATTTTTAACTATATGAATGCCTCCTTAAATTAGAGAATATAAATAATCCCCTTTTGTGAGGTTAATCAATAACAACAAAGGCAAGAAATTAACAAATGCCAAGAACTGGCTTGGACTACTACTATTTCTTCTCTACCTAGTTGAACAGAATCAGCAGACCTTTGTAAGAGTAGCTACATTTCCATGTTGATCTCCAACTGACTTGGAAGTTAAAATCCTCTTTAACACAATGGATACTGAGAGGTCATGATGGGCCTTAGTTCTCTTAGATTCAATGATCTGCTTAATCTCTTCCTTTTGAGGCAGAACTTGATAAATTCTGAAAACTTTAGGCAGTGATTCCAAAAGCTTGGAAATTTTTCATTACATGGGAAAACAAACCTCTAGAGGTGCCAATCAAAAGTTGGTACCCACTCTGGGAAACAGTGATATGGGGTCCCCTACAGTCAAAAGAAATCTATTTCAAGGGATGGAAGGATTCGGGTCCCAGATGTTAGCCAAGATGACAGAAAACTCTGATCTCTTCCAGTGGCATTACTGAAGTTCTCTGATAGCTTTGAATGATTTTAATTTTAGGACAGAAAAGACAAATTCCTCAAAGGATAATGCACCAGAAAGGGTGAGGCTACTATGGGGGTTCCACATAAGGTTCCTAAAAGGGGGACAGTGTCAGAGTGCTTAATATTTGTTGGCCAAGCTGTCAAAGCCGAGTGCTGCTGCTTGGGAAAGATGTTGTTGAGTCAAAAAGCAAGAGTGCATGTGAACTAAAAAGAGCGTTGTAACTTTTGAGTCTAAGTGTGTGTTACCATGAAGACTCAGGGATTGGGATCAGTCAGAACAGGTTGCAATAAAAGCTATTCACTACCAGTCTGCAGGGTTAGTTCTGGCAGAAACACTGCAGTAACAGAACTGACAGAGACAAAGGAACAATTTTAAATCCCTTTATCCCCCTTTATCTGACTACAGAAATATCTTTCTTAAATTTCTAAGATATCATTAGGTCCTTGATAAATTGAAGGAGGATGGTAGAATAGCAAACTTCTGCTAAATTAAGCATTTCAAGACTCAAATAGCTAATTAGAAAAACCATAGGTGTGATACTATTTGTACTCATGAGTAGGGGTTATACTTGAAATGCAAGGGATAATGCTGGAAACCCTAAGGATAAAGGTTTAGAAAGTTCTAAAATATTGGTTAGTGGTAGAAAAATTTCCTAGCATGCATGAGAAGAAAAGGAAAGGAGAGGGGAGGAAAGAGGAGAGAACAAACTTTGGAGGTGATTCATGTATGCATCATTGCTTTTTTAAATTAATTAATTAATTTTAATTATGTATATATGGCATCAGAAAGCATTTTGATTCCTGTTATACAATTGCAGCACAACTTTTCATTTCTGATTGTACATGATGTAACATTGCACCATATGTGCAGTCATATATGTACCAAGGTAATAATGTCTATCTCATTCCATCTTTCCTGCCCCTATGACCCCTGCCCTCCCCTTCCTTCCTCTTCACCAAATCAAACTTTCATCACTACTTCTTGGCTAGACTTTTGAAAGGTTTCTGACTGATGAACTGTCATAACTAACTACTGTTCCATACATAGTTATACTATGAAATCTTACCTCATGTGAGATGCAACAGATATAACTATTGTGGATCTAAATCTAATGTGGATTAGTATTTTAATGTAAATACTTACACAGTATTACCACTAGCAATAGCATAAGACAAGGCAATCTGTCCACAGTTATCTGAAGCAGACACATTAACACCTCGATGAGGAAGCAGCTCAACTATTTGTGCTGATTTATGTTCCACAGCAAACATGAGGGCTGTTCTAAAATAAGAGAGATAACTTCAACCTTAGGTATTTTAATAAATTCATTTAAACAGACAATTTATTACATTTTACCAATTTGATATATGGCTTTACATACACTAACAGATACAAACATCTTAAAAGATCATTTCATACATACACAAATATTTTGAAAGATTGTTTGTTTACATACACAAACATCTTGAAAGATCAAATCTTTATCTTTGAAAATCATCTGTAAGTCTAAAAGGAAAACAAACACACAAAAAAGAAATATCTTGTCCCAAAAGGGGAGAGTTACAAACTTAAAAATCCTTCAATGGACAGTAACTATGATAAGGTCATTCATCTGAAACTGGCACAGATTTCAATGAATAAAGCTCAATTTTCTCCCTAGGGCAATGTAATGTATTGTAGCTCACAGTCAGCCAAAGGTCAAGAAGTAAAAAAGATATTTTCAGGCATACCATAATAACAGTAGCACTGGTGATGATAATAGTCATTGTTACTTCAGTCATTCACTCTGAGAAGCATTTCCAGGCACTGAAATAAATGCTACATGTATAATCTTGCAACCAGCCTTTAAATGTATGTTATTCTCTTTTTCATTAGAAATGGACAAAATCTATCAATAGCAATTAACTCTTACTTAGAAAAAATCTAAAATCAATATTTAAAGCAAACAGTTATCCAAAGGACAAAATTATTTTCAATGTCTATTTATGCTCAACACAGCATTTCCAAAAGAAAACTATACCAGCCAAAGATAAAAATAACAAAGTTTAAAAAGTTCAATAGTTAATAAAAAAAGCAAACTAAAAGTCCATATTTTACATAACTAATATGAAAAGTCTAGCTATCACAAGATCATGTGATCAATAAAATCAAATAATAATGATAAGCCAATAATTATCTGGGCATGTGAATCATACTACACACCCTCATTTTTGTTGCTGAATTTGAATAACTGCTTTTCTCCCTAATTATAGGTATCTTTTGTTCATATATTTCATACATGTTCATATATTTCACTCTATTCCAATGATTATGTCATTCTCATTAACTTAATATTTTTAAATTGATTGATTTTTTACTACAATATTAAGATTTTTCAAAAAATAATAAAGTACTATACCTTCCCTTATCATCAACTGCATGTATGTTTGCTTTATTCCTAATAAAACATTCTACCATCATCTGTCTGTTCTTCTTAATGGCGAATAAAAGTGGTGTTTGTCCACTCTGAAAAAAACAACAAAAATAGTTTATTCACAAAATTGCTACTTCTCAAATGAACTCAACCTTACAAAATACTGTATGAATATAAGCATATAATAATAATGTAAATTAAGAGTAGTCACTCCATTCTCTTCCCACTCTGCTTCCATATATGCTGCTCTTTCATTTTGAAATGTCTCTAGAGTGGACAAATGAACTCCAGTCATTTCTAAAACTGCTTCAAACATTTACTGTTTCCACAGATCTTTGCCTCTGTCACAGCATTCATCATGGCATCTTGGGATTAAGTAACCTGCACCCACCTCAATCAAGAGTGTCTAGAGGACATGAACTGTATCTCGGTAGCCCCATTCCCTAACACATATTAGTAAACGACGTAAGTATTATATTTAATTAACAAGCCAAATTTTCAACTCACTAGTAGGGTGAATCAATCATTTTCTGAAGAATAACTACTTTTCCAGAAATACCAACCCTCATCTGAAATATTCCTTGTTTTACAGAACTGTGCACTGTATGTCCAGTATTACAGAAATAGCTTTGTATGTCCAGTATTACATAAATAGCTTTCCCATTTCTTAATACCTATTTGACATTGATTTTTCATAGTACATATTCACATGTGAAGAATTCAAGTTTCAGGGATATAGTCCTGAGAGCTTTCCAATGACATGGAAATTTCCTCCATGTTATACAAGTCTTCTTGATTCTCTTCTATTTATGTAATCAGAATCCCAGATATCAGTGTCAGGCATTCCTGCTTAAAAGCAATAGACTTTGAATAAATTATGTTTCTTTTTCATAATTGGTCCCTGTGTCTTCTTTTATTATAATATGAACGACATTGATCTTACCTGTTATAAGGCTCAATACAAAAATATATTCTTCCTACACAATTGGAGAAAATTTTTGCCAGCTAATCCACTGATGAGGAATTAACAAACAGAAATAACCAACTCAAAAAAACATCACTGATCTGGGGTTGTGGCTCAGTGGTAGAGCACTCACCTAGCACATGCAAGGCCCTGGTTTAATCCTCAGCACTACATAAAATAATAAATATTATTTTATTGTTATATTATTTTATTTTTATAAAAAATAAATATTAAAAACAAACAAACAAACAAAAATCACCCAGTCAATAACTGGGCAAAAGAACTAAATAGAAATTTCTCAAAAGAAACACAAATGTCCCATATATATATTTAAAACTCTTCTACACCTCTATCAATTAGGTTAATGCAAATCAAAACTACACTAAGACTTTTTCTTACTCTAGCCATAATGGTAATGATAAAGAACAAAAATAGTGATACATGCTGGTAGGAATGTAAGGGGAAAGCGCATTTGTATACTGCTGGTGGGAATGCTGACTAGTACAATCACTCTGGAAAATGGTTTGGAGATTCCCCAAAATCTAAGAAGGGAACCACAACATGAACCAGCTATCCCATGCCTCAGTATTTTCCCAAAATTACTAAAATAAATTTTGCTTAGTATAGTAATACAGCCACGTGTGTTTACAGTAGCACAATTCACAATTATGAAATCAACCCAGGTGCCTGTCAATATATAAAAGAATTAAGAAGTTGTAGTGAATATGCATAAAATGGAGTATTACTTAGCCATAAAGAATAAATTATGCCATCTGCTGGTAAATGTTTGGAAACAAAGAATACCATGCTAAGTGAAATAAGTCAAGCTAAGAAACTCAAAGGTCAAATGTTTCATATGTGGAAGCTGAAAATAAAGAAAAAGATAAGGGAAAAAACAGAATATCAAAGATGGAGGCTGGGATTGTGACTCAGCGATAGAGCGCTCGCCTAGCATGGGCAGGACCCAGGTTCCATCCTCAGCACCACATAAAAATAAAGGCATTGTGTTGTGTCCATCTACATCTAAAAAATAAATATTAAAAAATAAAAAATAAAAAAATAGTGCTGGGGATGTGGCTCAAGCTGTAGTGTGCTTGCCTGGCATGTTTGTGGCCAGGGTTCGATCCTCAGCACCACATAAAAACAAAAGATGTTGTGTCCGCCGAAAACTAAAAAATAAATATTAAAAAATTCTCTCTCTCTCTCTCTCTCTCTCTCTCTCTCTCTCTCTCTCTCTCTCTTAAAAAATAAAATTAAAATAAAAAATAAAGATTAAAAAACAGAATATCAAAAGATGTAGGGAAGATCATTAGTGTAGAAAAGGGAGACTGAGAGAAACAGTGGAAATGGGAAAGGGAAGGCAATAAAGAATGAATTCTTTAAAAATCATGTTACATGCATATATAAATATACCTTTATGTATAAGTGCAAATAAACAATCAAATATAAATAAATAGACAAATAGTCTCAATCAATTTTGTACAATTTTACTTTGAAGAGAAACTTACATTGAAGCAAAACTGGTATAAATGAAAATGTAAACCTTAATAAATAAAATTGAGATATATTGAGTTCCACTTCAAAATAGCCTTAAAACATAGAATAAACTGAAATAAAGCAAAAGCTCAAAATCTTGATAAAAATTATCTCCTTTCCTGTTAATAGTTATTTATTAATATGACTAATATACCAGAAAACAATTTAAAGGAGGAAAGTTTATTTGTGCTCACATTTTCAAAAGTTTCAGTACATACTGGTAAACACCATTGCTTTGGGCCCAAGATTAAATAGAAAATCTTGGCAAAAGGTAAGAATATAGAGATTCAGGCTAATGGCATTAAACTTTTCGATGAAATAACACTAGAAAAAATTTCAAACATTAAAAATTAGATGTAAATAAACATACATGATCCTTACAGAATCCCAAAGAAAAAAAGATTAAGAAAAAAAGCAGCTCTGCAAGACATATTATAATCAAGTGATTAACAATGGAAATAAGAAAAAATAGTAAAACATATACAATAAAAACATGAGGTCACATTTATTTACATTTATATAAATTTATATTTGTTTGTATAAATTTAATTATGTTTATAAAGTCTCACTTCAAACTTCTCACCTCAGACTTTAAAATCAAGGAGAGTTGGAGTGAAATGTTCCAAGCCTTGAAAGGAAACACTTGTCAAACAAGACTGCTATGTACAGCAAAATGATAAACAAAATTAGAAATGACATGATCAGTGAAATAATCCAGATGCAGAATGAAAATTGTTGCATGTTTTATCTCCTATGCAAAAGCTAGAGAGAAAAAAAAATGAAGAACAAACAGGGGATTACAAAAAAATAGAAATCACACAGAGATGAGCCACTTGACTGGTTACAAAGATGTAAGAGGGTAAAGCACTAGCTACAGGATAAAATGTACTTTGGAATAAATAAAAATGCCCTGAAGTTTCTAAGAATTCTTTCTCAATGAGGAACTGAATTAGAAACAAAAGTATGTGCCCTAAGAAACATCAGCTGATTTAAGTGCCAGAGGAAAGGAACATTGCACATGTATCAACTGAGGCTATGGAAACAGTTCATAAGTCCCTGGAGGGTGGTACAGAGTGTAGTGAGTGAGTAGAGAGCTGCTGGAACTCATTCAGAACAATCCTAAACTCCTCACTTTCTTCACTTCAGTCACGGTTTTCACATCTGTTAGTAGATTCTTGGGTTTTGACATGTCTATCCCAAGTACAATAAAGATATCAATTTTACCATCTTTGCTTTTGGTCAAATTCTGCAGTATATCACAGCTTCCTTCCTCAAGTAACTTCAGGTCCATGGCCAAAGCCTGGTTCTCCAATATAAACGCAAGTACACAGTCTGCTACTGATGCACCAGGATCAACATCATGTCTTGACCAGCAAACAGGATCGCAGGAACTAGCAAATCTCCAAACAGGGCTGCCAAATCAGGGACAGATAGATAATGGCCCATGAGCAGAATGATGATGTCACCAACAGCACAGTTGATGCCATGATATGCAATATACACACACATAAGGTGATCTTCTACCAGGGTCATTATTATAAGGCCTGTTCCTGGAAAATGGAGTGCATGGTGTTAGCCAAAGATCAATCACCAGATAATTCTATTCTTCCAAAAATACAAAGACCCCATCCATTCACAGCTTCTACTTCCTTGGCCAGAATGACTTCCTGTTCTCTCGACCCCAAACTTCAATATTTGAGTAAGTCAGACTAGTACTTAACAATGATCTGAGATATTGCTCTTTCCTTTTTCTCCTTCTCCTTGTGACTTTGAGAAGGTACACTTCATGGTGCTGATCAATGCACCCACAACCTCACTGCCATCCTAACTTGCTTCAGAGACACACCTGAGGTTCCAGAGAAGCAACTTGTGAAATTTGCTGGAGGCCTTCCCATTGACGCAGGGCCTACTCTGCAGGGACTCTTAGATAGTCCAGACACTATTCCAGCTTCTGCAGTATCTGGCCTCTCAATTGTTGGGCCTCCCTGATTCATCTTGGAAGCCAGTCACCAGTATTGAAGGCTCCTTCTTCCCTTCAAACATGAACATGGAAGAAGCTTCACTTCTGGAGCTATAGGTCTTGCCAAGGTAGGATCTTCCATTTTGGCCTGCTGTGGTTGTCTAGGGGTAGGGGAAACAAAGTGCAACATGCTAGCATTTAAACCAGGACACCTGCATATTTAAATTTTCAGTGGCAAGGTAGTTCTTAAGATGGGTGAGCCTTTAAACATATTGATTGTGACAGACAACAAAGTTACCAAGTACTCAGGTTGCAAAACTTGATGACAAATGTCATTGGAAAGACATTGTTTACTGGCAAAAGTAAAACAAACTGCAAAGTACCAGAAAAGATACAAAAAGTGTTTGGGGCAATGTGAGCTTGTTTTAAATTATAGGAGTCATTGGTATACAAAAGAATAAACCACTACCAATCAGCTAGGACTTATCAACTACAGTGAAGAAGTCACAAGTTTGTAGTAGACTCCTTACATCGAAAAAAAAAAAAAAAAAACAGTGTCAGATGATGTTCAGAACCTGGATTTTACATTCACTATTTCAATGTGCTTCATGAGAAAAGAAAGTTACCCTGTAACCAACACCCCCACACAATTACCATATAACACCTCTCCGACCCTGCAGTGGCTCCACCCCACCTCCAGGTGCAGGCCCTACATCCTTGGCATGTGTACCCCAGGCTTTGCATTCTCAAACCTCTGCAAAGATCACTCAGTCAATTCCCAGACTCAAACTGCTACTCCTCAGCCAGTAGCCCCTGCTCTGCTTCCCACTATTTCCTCTCCCAACAATCCCAACCCACACTAGCCTAACCCCCACCTGAACCCTATCCTGACAGGGCCCTGAGTTCTACCTCTTCCCCTTTCTGGGACCTCCCACTACCTCCCACTCTCCTGCTGCTCACTAATGCCTAGACATATGTCCCAGGGCTTCCAGGCAGCCAAAGTTCTGTGGTATGTGTAGAAGGCAGATGGTCCTCCCAGTAACAACTGTTCAGGAACACACTTTCCTGTCATGTAGGCCACAACTAACTGCCCTGTTTGTGTCATTTCCCTGGAGTCAAGCACAACCCATATCTGTAGGGTGCTCTTCCATCTGCAGGCATTGGTGATGGTGTCTGCCAAGTGAAGGTTGAACCAGAGCCCACATTGCCTTGCTAGTCAAATTCAAACCAGTGCCTCCTTGCAGAAGGGCCTCCAAGGGTCTCCCATCCACTGACTCATTGCCAGTGTCAGAATCTCAAGTACCTGCAGATCACCCTTGGTCTGAGTGTGGGACCTGGTTTTTCTAGGGATCATTTCCTTGGCATTGGAGCACCATCCTTCCCATTCTACTTGGTGTCCCCTCCCATCAACACAACCTATCATACACAGAAAAGAAATTAGAGTGCAAGATTATCAAGAAATACTCTTCACCAGAAACAAGCCACTGACCTGAGGCTCAAAAACCTTCTTCTACTCAGCAAGCAAGACCTGAAAACTAACAGGCCAAGGATCATAGGCAATGGTGCCTCTATCTTCAAACACTTCTAATACCAACCACAATGTTTTCCTAACTGGGATACATTTATCAAAGCTGAGAGTGAACAGAATAAGCTAAAATAACCTGTGTTAATATTTAACTACCATGAATATGGTACATCTAAGTTTCTAGTGGTCAAAATATAAACATCATTTTACAACAGAATGTGAAAAAAATAAGAACTTCACTCACACACATTTTTTTTAAGTTTACATACAGAAGGAAATTGGAAGCAAGAAAGATAAGAAAAGTCATGGCAATGTCCTTGCCACTATTGCAGTAGTAACAAATAAAGGCTAAACTAAAACAATTCCAGATTCTGCCATCTAGATAAGATACACACAAATCTCAATATATAACTAAATTTTTCTCAACACAATGCTTTTCTGTTCAGAGATACCTTGAAGGATCAATCATACTCCAAAATCCTTTTTCCTTCTCACTTGAGAATGTCATGGTCCCCCTCAGGTTCAAAGTAGTGGTACTATAATAAATCTTTAAAATATTTTTGAACACTTAGTTGCACAGTTGTGAATTCTATTTGGACTCAAAGTCATCTCATCATGCACTTCAAAAAGGATCTCCTGTGGTCTTTCTAAATGTTTGTATAGACACCGGGGACCATGCTGACAAACACCACAGGACAGCTACTCTGCTTATTGGGAAACACCAAATAAAAGAAAAGTCAAGGAAGAATTACACAAAATCTTTCTGGTAACATTAAGTTGTGCATGGAAGTGGAAATCTTTAGCATACAAAAGAGTGGATCACTACCATTCCATTGAGCTGGGATGAACGACCAGTGAAAAAGAAAATAACCACTCCTGAGAACAATTCACCTGATCTACAGACCTGTACTAGAACTCTGCAAGTTCTTCAGAGGAAACATTTCCACTGGCAACTCAAGTTCTGAAACTTGACTTCAAATGAAACCACTTCAGGACACTTATTAATAAAAGAAATCTCTCCTCTATTCCAGTCCAAGTGTGCTTCCCCTGCCCACTCCAGTCCCCATGCCCAGGCTCTAAAGTCCCAAGTACACTCACCTCTACCTGGTTCCCAAGCTTGGCATGCTATCACCTCTGTGAGGCTGCTGCCCCTAACAAACTCCCAGACTCCACCTCCTCTGCCTTGCACAGAACCCCTGCACCAAGACACTTCTCTCTCCTGTCTTCTTTTCACCCCAACCTTCCTCAGCAGCACTGTGCTGTTCCCCTGGAGCCTCTCCTGACAGGGACTAAAATGCCTCCCCATCCCCCTAGTCACACTGGAGCCTTCCCTACCTGCTGATGGGTGCCCTTCCAGGATGAGATTGGACTGGCAGTGACATCATTCAGGAATGTACTGAGGACTCCAGGCACCACAGTCCAGGCTCTGGGGAATGCAACCCTATTTACATGAATCAGGGAGTTTTTAATTCCTATTGAATTGAGATTAAATGTCATTTGTATTTACCTTGGGCTCCCCATCCAGGATCTGCTAACAGATCTCCTCGTTTTTTTCCATGAGCTGTTCTTGTCATTTACTTTGTACCTCTTCTATCTATAATAAAGTACATACTAAAAAAGGTTCATTTTCAGGAAAATTCAAAAGCTTTTGTGCTTTATTTTAATTGAAGCTCTTTTAATCTATATTGTCTATTTCATCATATGCTGTACTGCTCAAGAATTACCTTTCATATATAGTACTCTAGAGATACGTTTTGAAACAGGGTGATAGGTACACAGGAAAGGGTGGGATGGTATTCCATCTACTTATATTTTTGTAAATGTTTATACAGTTGCATAACAACACATGAAAAATAAAGACTGCTTCTATGTAAAAGTGGCCACCCTTATCCAGGTACAGTGCTATACGCTTGTCACCTCATGTACTCAGTAGGCTGAGACAGGATATCTCAACTTTGACGCCAGTTTCAACAACTCAACTGAGATACTGGCACGAAAAATTTTTTTAAAAAGTAAAAATATATGAGTACAGTTGTATGGTAAAGTGCCTCTGGATTCATTAGCCAAAAACAAAGAGAAAAGTAGGAAGGACGTCTCCACTGTCCTGGGCAGTTACTTCAGCTTCCTTCCCTGTTCACCCCCACAGAGTCACACCCTCTCCTCTACCCAGGATTCTAACTTCTGGAGAAAAGCTGCAGCTGTTTAAGATGTGAAATTCTGTATAATGTTTCTTCAAATTCACAAAACCCAGAATATCTGGTGATGATCAGATCAATTCAGAATGTGTCATGCCTCTTCCTAGTCTTTCATTATGTATCAACACAAAACAAGTAAATTTCTGTGACATTTAACATGCAGAAAGAAATATGTCTGTTTAAAGAAAGTACAGGTACTAGCCCCAGAAAGTCAAGCTCCACTGTGATGGTGCATTCAGAAAGGAAGAAAAGAAGACATACCCTGGATGACAACAAGTCCTGCTTAGAGAAACCTCCCCTGCCATTGCCTCACAATCCCATCTTTCTCTCCCTATAAAAACCTTTTGTGTCCCTGTGATCCCCAAGAGCACAATGAGGATGACAGCTCCCTCCCTCTTCCAATGTGTTGGACCATCAGTAAACCTGATTTCTTTCCCACTAATTCACATCTTCTGACAACTGGTTTTCCAGTGATGAGGCCCCTGGACCTGGGTCTGGCAACACCTGGAGGCTACCAGTCTTCTATATCATTTATGATGACAGAAAAACCCCCTTTTGGGGGCTGGGGTTGTGGCTCAGTGACAGAGCGCTCGCCTAGCATGTGCAAGGCCTTGGGTTCGATCTTCTGCACCACATAATAATAAATAAATAAAATAAAGATATTGCATCCAACTACAAGCAAAGAAACATTAAAAAAAGAAAACTTCCTTTTACATCATGTCTATGGGCTCCTGTTTCATCAAATGATTCTTTTCTATTTTCAGAGTAGCCATTTTATACACATAGTAGTTTGTGAAGGAACACTGATTATGGAGTGCTTATACCCTGTAGCAACTCTGCAGGTTGCTAGTGATCAAAAGTACAACATGGCATGGTATTTGCATCCATAAGTTCTCAACAAGCTCACAAAATGTTCACACACCCTTTACAAAGTGTAAATAATCATGAGCCCACATACCTCTTGATGCACCACCTCTAGGGTGCAGAAGTAGACCATCTTTATCTTCTCCCTGAAGCAACAGATGATTACACCAACTAATCTGGAACCTCACACTTCAAAATGAACTCCCAACATTTTTATTACTCCTAGGAGGGTACTATTTGCCTGCTATTGGACAAAGGTCAGGTGCCTCCCAGTACACAAGCTCTGTTTTCACCACATGCTATGAATGAAGGATGATGGACAATTCAGATAGTGGTGCTTTATCCATCTCCCAAGCTCTTATCTTTTTTATCTAAAAGTCACTGAATGGTGTCTCAAACTTGTTTTGAACTACCCCATGATTAAGAGTTTACTGTTAAATTCCTTACAAAGGTGATGATTTGGAAAGTTAATCAGAGGAGAAATTCCCAGAGGGGCCCTGTCTAGTTATAAACCTGTTACTCTCAAGCAGAATAGAATCATTCCCAGATATAAGGTAGGGTAGAGAAGACCCTTTTTACTTACTCTTCCATATGCTTCTGGTCTTTGAATTTTGCTTCTCATATCTCTTCCTGCATCTGTTTATTCATTTACTTCTTTAATTCTTTATTTTCTCTGAAGTCAAAATGGAAATACAAGGTGGGGGAAAAAGCAGGTAAAAAAATGGCAGTTTGTATTAATACATTTATATACTTGTGTCAGTTGTAATGAGAATACTGGCTTACTTTTCACACTTGAGCTCCTTTCACTGATTGTTCTAACACCCTTCAGGAACATCTGTCAACTTTTGAATGAACCAATTTGTTATTTTATATGATCAAAATCAGAGTCTCTCCCTCTACCTCAGCCACCCCAAACATCTGTGGCTAGAAAAATCTACAATAAATGCTAAACAATATTTAAATTGTCAGACATCTAACACTGGTAAATAGGACATAATGTTAAACCATCATATAATCTGGGCCTACAGGTTTTAATAAGAATGTCTTATTATCCCTATTCTGAATTCATTAGATTGTTGAGCCTGTCACTGCAGCCTGGCTCACAGCAAACACAAGTAACAGTGCAGAACTAGGTTTCTATCTACTCTATGACTTACAGAAACTGGGATTTGGTTAAAGGACATACATTTTGTGAAACTGCATTCATGATTTTAAATAGGATTATCACTGACTTTATCTCTTGGAGGCCTTATGACTCTTAAAAATGAGCATGATACAGATGTAAGTTATATTTTTGGTTTCCTTGCATCATTTATAATTGAATTGCTTCAAGAGTTACATGAGTTGTCCATTTAGAAATCTTCTTCACAGCAAAGGAAACACTCAAGAATATGAAGAGAACCTACAATGGGAGAAAATCTTTGCCACCTGCATATCAGGTTGAGAATTCATCTCCAGGATATATAAAGAAATCATAAAACTTCACACTGTAAAAACAAGTATTCCAAACACCAAATGGGCAAAGGGACTGAACAGGCACTTCACAGAAGAAATACAAAGAGCCAACAAATATATGAAATGAATGTTCA
This sequence comes from Marmota monax, assembly GCF_021218885.2. NCBI lineage: Eukaryota > Metazoa > Chordata > Mammalia > Rodentia > Sciuridae > Marmota > Marmota monax. Next base: position 6,293 of record NW_026694006.1, on the reverse strand, counting down.
GAATCACTACCATTAGAGAAATGCAAATTAAAGCTACACTGACATTCCATCTCATTCCAGTCAGAATGGCAATTATAAAGAATACAAGTAACAATATATGTTGGCAGGGATGTAGGGAAAAAGTTCATTCATACATTGCTGGTGGAACTGCAAACTGGTGCAACCAATACTGGCAAGCAGTATGTTGCTTCATTTTTTTCCTCAGAAAACTTGTAATGTAACCACTGGTTGACCAAGTTATCCCACTTTTCAGTATAAACCCAAAGGACATAAAATCAGCATACTAGACCCAATCAACCAAAGGCCAAGTAATCTTTATAATATGTGGATACTAACACTAATTTAAAAATCTATAAATAAATAGAAGATAAACCAACAGAAGCCAAACTCACAGTTCTCTCTTTCACTCTTCCTTTATTTATTTTTACTTCTATTTCTTCTCTTCCTCCTCATAAACAACACACCCTATGTTGCCGCTGCATCAGCCCTATTCTGCTTTTGAAATTGCAAACCTTTGTCTACCCTTATCTCTTGTTCTTTTCTCTTAATTAACTCTATTTTTAACTTTTCTTACCACTGGTTATTTTATAAAATGTCAGACCCCACTGTCGCGACCCCTTGCCCGCAAGGAAGACGCAACTCAGGAATCTTCTTTCAGCAGTTTATTCAGGCCCTTGATATTTCTTCTTCTCTTTCTCGGATGCCCCTCCCAGCCTTAATAAAGCATCTCAAGCCCCAATGCGAAGCTGCCACGTGGAGCTTTCTCATAGGGTGGTGAAAAACCATGCGCCAACTCTCCCAAATAAGGAGTTGTTTGTCACAGACCACAGTGGAGCAGGCGCCATCTTGTAATGGCGACCATAGTCTGCAGAAACGGTAGAAGCGGCTCACCACACCCCACCATTAATTCTGTACAAGTAGTTGAAACACTGGAAGTCATGGGTAATATCGATTGTTTGAGTTTATGATAAACATAATTCACAAATTAACTACTATCTTTACTGATAAAAATTGCTGACCCCACCATTTCTGTTTATTGTGTCAATCAACATTGTAGATTTCATAATAGGAACTAAGCACTCAATTTAATCCTATATGTTATATGCATAGATTTTTTGTGGTTATTTGACTCCCCCTAATCTGTGAGGTACTGGAAACCTACAGGATAACTAAATCTTGTAGAGTAGAAGCCCCACTGCTTCAGATCCATTTGAACAGATGGGTAGACACATAAACAATATGAAAAAACAAGAGAAGAAAACATCCAAAACAAAACAGTGGAGTCTATTTAACAACAGACTCCACTGACACTGCACTGCAGGAAATGCCAAGGAAGGAATTTAGAAAGTTCATAGATAAGGTGATCTAAGAGGTAAAAGATGGTGTAAGGAGTGAAATCAGAGAGAAAATACAAGAAGTAAAATATCACATCAAAAAGGAGATAGAAATTTTGAAGAAGAATCAGTTATAAATTGATTAAAAAACCAAAGAAATCAAATTAAAAATTCAATAGAAAGCATTATCAATAGACTAGATCATTTGAAAGATAGATGTGGAGGTAACAAAGGCAATATAATCTTGGCAAAGAAACTTGATCATGGAAAAAAAAAACTGTTAAGAGAACATGAACACATTTTTCAAGAAATATGGGGTAATATTAAAATGTCAAATCTAAAATTCATAGGGACTCTGAGGTACAAACTAAAGGAATGCACAATTATTTTCAATAATACATTTAGAGAAAAATTCCCAAATATTAATAATTAAATGGAAAATAAAATGCAGAAGGCATTCAGGACTCCAAATACATAAAATTACAACAAACCCATTCCAAGGCACATTATTATAAAAATTTTTTGCCTTACCTTGGAGCTGAGGCTGTAACTCAGTGGTAGAGTGATTGCCTCCCACATGTGAGGAACTGGGTACAATCCTCAGCACAACATAAAAATAAATAAATAAAGATATTGTGTCCATCTACATATATATTTTCTTTTAAAGTCATAACCTGCAGAAAAAGGGCAGAATTTTAAAAGCAGCTAGAAAAAAAAGACGACTGGTCATATTTAGAAGTAAACAAATAAGAATTTCAGCTGATTTTTCAGCTTGAAATAATGTATACAAAACTCTGAAAGAAAATGGATGTAATCAAAATTAATTTTGAAAAATAATTAATTTTTTTTTTAGAAATGTCTCACTATTCAATTAAATGAGTCAATTTTCTCATACAAATCTCTTAGTTTCTCTCTATTTGCCTCACAACTAAAGAGGATTTTATGAATATAAGGTAAACTAAGACAATGTCCAAACTTTCAGAAATATGTAGATGTGTAGCACAAGTACTTTTGCCAAATCTATAAATAATGTGTGACTGAATGGCATAGTTAGTTTTAACCTGAATTTTCCAAGAGCTACATAAGGTCAGTTGCCAGTTGGCAACTGGTAATTGCTACTAGTTTAGGTTCACATGCTCAAAAGAAAGTGCTTAGCACTTACCCTGATCCTGACTTTTGTAGTATTACCACTGAATTCTACTCCAAAGCCGTTTGCCAAGCAAAAACATGTATCCTAGAGAAATTTTGTAGTAAGTTTGTATGGAACATATTTTTAACATGTTAAGATACATGCATTAACAAATTTAAACTTTATGAATACAGGCTTCTGAATTAATCAATTTCCATTTAGCTGCATTTTTTTGTACTTGCAAGAATATTTAACACTAGCATTTGTATATCCCCAGCTAATTGTTGGTAATAGCTTCAATCATAAAACAAAAGCATGTCTATCCAGAATAAACTTGAGGGAAGTGGCTTAGGTGTTAGAGCATTTACCAAGCTAAGAAACCCATGTAGATTTTTTTAAGGAATTAGAAAACTACTAACTTCCTGGGGTTTAAGAAAATAAAATTACATGCTAGCATCAAATAAATCTTCAAATAACATGCTAGTTGACATTAAAATGATTATATTACTATCTTATTAGAACTCTTTCTACAAAATTAGAATTTTTCCTCTGTTTAATGTAAAATATTTTGCAACTTTCCTGCTCCACATTTTCAGCAATATTGTTTGTGTATCTTCTATCTTTGCATACTATTAATATAATCTTTATGCAAATTTCTTTCTTTTTTCATCTAATATATTTAAAGTTCATATAAATAATGAGACTTGAGTAAACTTTTAAAATTTCTTAACTAGGAAAGAAAATGTCTTTTAAGCTTATTTTTTAAATTTTTCATTTTTTTGTTTTAAATTGTGCTTTCAATGTAAGATTACTGCATAAAGGGGATGAAGCAAAATCAAAATTTCCTGAAAGAAGGGATACCAATATTATTGTAATTCCCATGATCATCATCATTATTCTTACCAGAGAGAAGAGATCACTGGCCAAACATGTTCATACTTCAGAAGAGTCAGAGAATGAGGAGCGGTAAGGGCATTCAGCTGCAAAATAATATTTTAAAAATATTTTGTGACTTGAAACAAAAGTATACAGCTATTTTTTCTTACAAATATTCTCATTTTTTAACCCATTCAGAAATATGCATCCATGTGCCTCTTCCCTATAATTATTTATTGCCAGATTTCTAAATGTGCTCTTTCTGAGCTTCTAACCATGTCGTAAAACCACTGCTCAAAACTCACAAGTCAGAATGTGATCATACCTCTGCCAAACTGGAAACTTAGACAGGATTTCTATGTTACAGTATTAAGACAGAATTCCTTTCCCAGGAAAAAAATTGTTATTGTTGTTGAGGCTGTGGTGACATTACAGGCATGAGCCACTATGCCCAGCTTCTCAATCTTAAATAAAGGGAATAAGAAAGGCAAATGAAATTTTAATATTAGTGATGAGTAAGAATAATAACCATAGTCCAGTAAAGATATATTAGCTAACAAAAAAGCCAGGAGAATTGATACATGCATTTTGTCCCAGTAATTTGACTTGGAAGACTGAAAGGATTACAAAATAAGGGCCAGTTGCAGCAATTTAAAAAGGCCTTAAGCAATTTAATGAGATTCTGTGTCAAATTAAAATATGAAAAAGATGGGGAAGGAACTTGGTGGAAAAGTAACACTGGGATAAATCTCCTATAGAAATGAATAAATTAATAAAAATCACAAGACTGGGCTGGGATTGTGCCTCAGAGAAAGAGCACTCACCTAATATGCATGAGGCAGTGGGTTTGATCCACAGTACCACATAAAATAAAATAACGATATTGGGTCCACCTATAACTAAAAAATAAATATATTTAATAAAAACTCAGAAAACAATACAGCAGATGATTAATAGCACTTCATTTGAGAACCAAGAAGGACTATTTTTGAAATAAATTTCATGCAGATAAAAATAACTCAGTGAGTGACAAACATGAATGAATGAATGATCATATCTGAAAAGGGACTATCAGCTATCATTAAAAAGGCAATCATACTGCATAGGTTAAGAGCTTATTTCTAGTCATCTTTAAAGACCAGATCATTAGATTTTTAAGGCATTTACAAATTTTCTTGACTATGGGTACCTAACAGAAGTCTTGGTGTTTCATTTTATTAATTTGGAAATACATGAATATTAAAACCTAAAAAATGGCACAAAAATAGCACAAATTAATGTAAGTGAAAACATCTAATTAGGACATCTCTAAAGAGAATCTTTTAAAACAACAAAAAATGCATTCTAGAGACATAAATCTGGAAGTTAAAGACATCTTCTCAGAGAATATGTCTACTCAATAGTTTAAAAAGAAATGCAGATGAAAAAACATATTGGTAAGTATTTTGAATTAAAAGAACAGTGAAAGTGGAAACAAATAAGCAACATCTCTGTAAAGTAGTAGACAGTACCATTTTTAGATGGCACAACACTTATTTTTTTTTAATTAAAATCTTGAACCTGAGGCATGCCAGCTGTTGTTGTTTATATTTAAATGCAAGTAAATAAAAATTCACTATTCAAAAACTGCTTAAACAAGAAATAGGTATATTTAAGAAAGGAAAGGAGATAAGTTACATATGTACTACAAAAGATGAAAAATACTTTATTATTAATCTCAAAAATGTTCACTTGGAAAACCTGAGATGTTGTTAAAAATTTCTCAATATCTGAAAATTATATAGAGACATGAATAAAGAATGAATTTATAGGACAATAGCTTTATTCATGAAAATGAAAGAAAAAGAAAAAAATAATAATAAATGCAGTCATAGAGTTCAATTAACTTCTCTTCCAGTAGGTGGAGCTGTGCCCACTGGGCCAAGCTTCTCCTCTCAATAGGTGGGAACCATTCACTGTGCAGCAGCTCTTTCTCCCAGACTGGGCGGGTCTCCAACCCTGAGTGTGTAGGGCCTTCTCTTCTGTCTAGTCACTTCCCCACTTTTCCTCAAGCCAGGCCCCGCTCACCGGTGATGCTCAACACAATACTGGCTACATGCCAGGTCTGCTGCTCCCGGGAGCCCTGTTTTCATGAACGACTGGGCACACTCTCCCTGTTTGCCATTCCCTCAGATTCTAAGTTTGTAGAGCTTGGGGCTGAGAACCCTCAACGAATTTTGCTTGCCCTCCGGTAGCCACGCCCCTGGTAGCTGGTGCAAGATACCTCAGTTTTCAGCACTGGTGGGAGCGGTAGCCTGGAGTTCTGCGCGGCGGGTCCCGTGCCCCTCCTGATTCCCTAGGTCTGGCTATCACACTCACGGTACAGCTGGGAGGGGCCCTTAAGGTTTCCCTGCTGTGAGGAGAGGGGAGGCTACAGGAGTACACACCTGTCGCCATTGGTTTCAATGAAGTTATCTCTTCCGCTGCATTCTGGTGACATCAGTTCTCTGCCATGGTGGTATCCCATGCAAATGGTGACAGTTGGTTCCCTTTGCCGGGTGACCAATGCAATGGGTGGGTCCTGACTGTCTCTCCCAAGCCCCGTTTCAATCCTGTGGCCACTGCCTATGAAGGCTCGGTTGGCATTAACCTCCATAGGATCCGAAGGGCTGACCAGTTGTTTCAGCGGGATCATTTAGTGCTGAGTCACAGCAGTTTGTCTAGGAGAAGCAGGCGAACGGGAGCTTGAATTCAGCCGATCCGGGCTCAGTGTGTGTTCTGAGAGGCCCAGACTGTTCGCCCCAGATCCATGTCATCTCAGCATTGCCTAGTGATCCTGAGCAAACAGCATTTAGACGGTTTATGACTCCCTATGCCCGCGCAGCTGAAGAGGTCAGAGACTTGATCTCTTCGCGCCTGCCCCCATGTTGGATCTCCCAAATTTATATATTTTAAATAAAAAATGTCTACTAATT
>NW_026694005.1:0-113709 GCF_021218885.2 Marmota monax | reverse complement strand
AGACCTGACACTAACCCTAACCATCACGCTAGCCCTAACCATAGCTCAAACACTAACACTTACTCTAAACATAACTCTAACACTAAACCTAGACCTAACCCTAACCCTAACCTAGCCCTAATCCTAACTATAACCCTAGCCCTAACCTATCCATTACCCGAAACACAAGCCTAACCCAAACATAACTCTAAATATAGTTCTAACCCCACTTATTACCCAAACCCTAACTATAAATGTCATGATAACACTAGCCCTAACCCTAAAACTATTCTAATGCTAACTGTAAAAATAACCCTTGTCCTAACTCTACACCTACACTAACCCTAACTGTAAACCTAACCCTAGACCCAACCGTAAACATTACCCTTGCCGTACTCCTAATCCTAGCTCAAATCATAAGAGTTATGCTAAACCTAACACTACACCTAGTCCTAAACATAAATCTAACCCTATCCATTTAGGCTTAACCCTAAACCTATCGCTAACACTAACCTTATTCTTACTTAAACCTAACCTGAACACTAAACCTAACCTTATCAATTATTCTAACCTTAACCCTAACCCTATTGCTAATTCGAGCCCTAAAACTAAACCAAAACTTAACCCAAACTCTGAACAAGACACTGAATCTAATAACAAACCTAGCTCTAAACCTGATCCTTACCCAAAACATAACCCTTAAACTAGACCTAGCCATAAAACTAACACTAACAGTATCCCTAACCGTATCCTTAGACTTGACATTAGCACTCTACCTAATTCTTGCCTTAAACGTAACACAAAGCAGAACCCTCATCCTAGCCCTAAACCTAGCCTTAACCCTAACCTGAACCCTAACCCTAGCCCAAACCCTAATTTCAACCCTCACCCTAGTTCTGAACCTAGGTAAAACCACATCCTTTCCCCTATCCCTAACCCTAACACTATCACTAACACTAAACCTAGCCCTAACTCTAGGCCTAATTCTAACACTAACCATAGCTCAAATCCTAGCTCTAATTTATTGCTAACTGTAAACCTAACTCTTATCTTAGCCCTAAGACTAACCCTAACTGTAGCCCAAGAACTATTTCTAGTACCAACCTTATCTATTGCCTAACCCTAACACTAGCCCTAACCTTAGCCCTAAACCTCACCATAGTCCTAAACCTATAACTAACCCTAACTCTAAATCTACCTAACTATAAACCTAAACCTCACCCTAACACTAGCCCTAAACCTAATTCTAATTATAAAACTAGCCCTCACCCTAGCCAAAGCCCAGAAACAAAACTGAGCTCTAGCCCTAATCCTAACCCTTAACCTAAACCAAATCCTAATGCTACACCTAGTCCTAACCCTATCCCTACAACTAATACTGACCCTGACTCTGCCCCTAAAATTAACCCTACCTTAAATATCACCCTAACCCTAAACCTAACCCAAACACTAGACCTAGCCCTCATCCTACCCTAAAACTCTAACTGTAAAGCTAGTTCTTACATTAGCCAGAGCCCTAACCCTAACACAAAACCTAGCACTAATCTGATCCTCAACTGTAGCTTTAACACTAACCCTAACCCTAACCCTAACACTAACCAAACCCTAGCTCTAAATATATACCTTACCCTAAGTCAAACTTTCACCCTAATGCTACCCTAGTTCTAACCCTAACCCTTAGCTTACCCCAAACCCTAACTCAATTACTAGTCCTAACCCTAGCGCTAATTCTGTCTCTAACCTTAACCTGAAGCCTAAGCCTAACCCTTCCCTTATTCTGACCCTAACACTAACAATAGGCCAAAGCCTGACCTTAACACTAAACTGAACCCTAACACTAGCCCTACTAGTAAACCTATACCTAAAACTAACCATAACACTAGCACTAGACCTAAACTTAATCCTAAATATAGCCATAACTCTAGCCCTAGTCCTAAACAAAAACCTAGCCCTAGCCCTAAAATAACCATTAACCTAAAACAAAGACTAACCCTAGCCGTAGACTTAAACCTAGTTCTAATTCTGACCCTAACCAAAACCCAATGCTAGCCCGAACAATGATGCATACACTAACACAAACCCTAGTTCTAAACCTTATCCTAACCAAAAACTTACACCTAACTCTAGACATATGTATAACCCTAACACAAAAAAACTAGCCATAACTATTACTCTAGCTCTTACATTATCCATAGCCATAACACTAGCCATAAACCTCACACAAAACCTAGCACTAATACAAGCCCTAAACCTAGACCTAAGCATAACCTTAACCCTAACCATAGCACAAACTCTAAACCTAATGCTTGCCCTAGATCAAACCCTAGCTCAAAATCTAACCCTTACTCTAAACATAACCCTAGCTCTAACCCTAACTCTAACCCTATCCCTCATCCTAACTGAAAACATAGCCCAAATCCTAGCTCTAACTTTATCCATTACCTTAGACATAACCTTAAATCTAATGCTAAACCTAGCCCTAAACCTAACTGTAGCCCTGACTCTAACCATAACCCTCTCCCTAGCCCTAACCCTAGCTCAAACCCTAACATGTACACTAAAACTAACCCTAACACTAGCCCAAGTTGTAATCCAAACCCCAGCCTTAACCCCAACCTTAACCTAAGCACTAACACTAGCATTAAACATATTCATTACTCTAAATATAAGCCTAAACCAAATACTAACCCTAGGCCTATCCCGAACCCTATCCCTAACACTAACCCTATATATTACTCTAAACCAAATCTAAACTGTAAACCTAACTTTATCCATTACTCTAATCCTAAACCTAATCATAATGCTAATTTGAGCCCTAACCTTAAACCTTAACCAAAACCAATCCTTAACCCATACTCTGACCATAATAATAACCTAGATCTATACCTGACCCCTATGCTAAACCTAACCCTTACACTAGACCTAGGCATAAACCTATCCCTAACTCTATCCCTAACCATAACCCTAGACCTGATATTAGCCCTAGCCCTTATCCTAGCCCTAACACTAACACAAACCCTAGACTTCATCCTAGCCCTAAACCTATACTTAATCCTAAACACAATCCTCACCTATCCCTATCTCTAAATATAACCCTCGCCCTAGCACTGAACCTAGCTATATAATCCCAACCCTTCCCCTAAACCTAACCCTAACCTTAGCCCTAACCATACACCTAACCCTAACACTAATCATAGCGCTAATCCTAGCTCTATTTGAACCCTAACCTTAACCCTACCCCTAAACCTAGCCATTGTTCTAACCCTAAATCTTAACCTAAAACAAACCCTAACCCATAACTAGACATAACACGAGCTCTAATTCAAGTCTAGGCCTAAAACTAACCCTAACTCTGACTCATATCCAAACACAAACCCTAGCTCTAAATATCACCCTAACCCTAAAACTAATGCTAACACTAGACCTAGCTGTAACCCTAACCCTAAAACTAATCCTAATTGTAACCCTAGTTCTTAAATTGGCCTTAGCCAAAACCTAGCACTAACTCTAACACAAAAATAGCCCTAATCCGTGCCCTAAAACTAGATTTAACACTAACCCTAACCCTAAAACTAGCCCTAAACCTAGTCCTAATCCTAGCCCTAACCCTAGATCTAATCCTATCCATTACCCAAAAACAATCCCTATTCATAATGCTAACTCTAGTCCTAATCCTAATCCTTAGCCAATCCCAAACAATAACCCTATTACTAGTCCTAACACTAGTCTCATTCTAGATCTAAACCTTACCTAAAACCTCACCCTAACCTTCACCCTTATTCTGACCCTAACACTAATTATAGGTCTATATTTGAACCTAAACCGAAACCAAAACATGAATCTAGCCCTATCCAGAAAAATTATACCTAAACCTAACCCTAACACTAGCCCTAGACAAAAACCTAATCCTAAATCTAGCTATTACTCTAGTCCTTGACCTAAACAAAACATAGTTCTAGCCCTAACCATAACCCTTAACCTAAACCAAACACTAACCCTACCACTAGACCTAAGCCTAGTCCTATTCTGGCTTTCATCCTAACCCTAACTTTAACATGAACACTGGCCCTGACACTAACATTAAACCTAGCTATAAACCTGACCCTAACCCAAAACCTAAACCTAACACTAGACCTAGCATTAATCCTAACCCAAAACTAGCTCTAATCAGATCCCTAGATCTTACATTACACACAGCACTAACCCTAGGCCTAAAGCTAACACAAAACTTAAATAACCCAAACCCTAATCGAGGCCTAAACCTACACTAAGCGTAACCCTCACCCTACCCTAAACTCAGTCCTAACCCTAACCCTTACCCTCACCTTAGTCCTAACCCTAGCTCAAAGACTAACCCTTAGCCCAAACATAACCCTAGCACTATCCCTAACTATAACCCTAACCATAGCCCTAATTATAACCTTAACCCTAAACCTAACACTAGCTCTAACCCTAGGCATTAGCCTAACTCTAACCCTAATCCTAATAATAACCCTATTACTAACCCTAACCGAAACCCTAAACAAACCATAATCAGATCCCTAGACCTAACCCTAAACCTACAACTTGCCATAGCCTTAACCCTAACTCAAAACCTAAATTTTACCTTAAAACCAACAGTAAACCTAGCCCTAAAACTAAACTTAAATCTAAACCTAACCTTAACGATAAAGCTAACCTTTATTGTTATAATATCGTAATAACCCAATCTATTACCCTAAACCTAATGCTAACCCTAATGAAAACCCTAGCCCTAACCCTATACCTAACACTGACCATAACACTAAGCCTAACTGTCGTCCTAGACCAAACCCTAGCACAAAACCTAACCTTTACCCTAAATCAAACTCTAACCCTACACTAAGCTAGGGTTACTAGCCCTAACTCAAAACATAACCTAACTCTAGCCCTAATCCTAACCTAACCCTAGCCCTAACCATAGCTCTAACCCTATATATTATCCTTATGATAATCCTAATCCTAATGCTAACCCTAGGCATAACTCTAACCCTTTTGCTAACCCTAAAGCTCTCCATTGCCCTAAACCTTCCCTGAAACCTAAACTTAACACAATCAATTGCCCTAACCCTAACACTAACCCTAATGCTCATTTTAGCCCTATCCCAAAACCTTAACCTAAAACAACCCTAACCCTGATCCTGACCCTAAAAATACACCTAGCTCTAAACCTGACCCTTACCCTAAGCCTAAAACTTACACTAGACCTAGACACAAACCTAACCCTAAATCTACCCAAAACTGTAACACTAGACCTCACATAAGCCCTAGCCCTAATTCTAGACCTAACCCTACAAGTAATCCTAGGCCTCATCCTAGCCCTAAACTTAGCCTTAATCATAACCCTAATCCTAACCCTAGTCCTAACCCAAATTCTAAACCTCACCCTACCTCTAAACCTAGCTATAGCAACATACCTTACCCTAAAATTAACTATAACCCTAGCCCTAACACTAGGCGTAAGCTGAACACTAGCCCTAGTCCTAATCCTAGCCCTAACTTAGCCCTATCCATAAAACTAACCAAAACCGTAGACCTAAGACTAACTCTAACTCTCACCCTAATCCTAGCCCTAACTTATATTATAATTACACTAACACTAACCATAATGTTAATTCGAGCCCTAACTTTAAACCTTAACCTATCCCAATCTTCTAACCCAGACCTTGACCCTAGCTCTAAACCTGACCCTAAACCTAAACCTAACCCTTACATTACATGTAGGCATAAACCTAACCCTAAAACTATCTTTAACCATAACCCTAGATCTGATATTAGCCCTAGCCGTAATCCTAGCCCTAACACTAAAATAAAGCATAGCCCTCATTGTAGCCCCAAACCTGGCCTTAATCATTACCCTAACCCTAACCATAGCCCTAACCCTAATTACAACCTTCACCCTATCTCTAAACCTAGCTATAATACCATTCCTTACCCTAAACTTTAACCTAACCCTAACCCTAACTCTAGGACTAAGGTGAACACTAATCGTAGCCCTAATCCTAGCCCTAATTTAACCCTATCCCTAACCCTAACCCTAACCCTAGCCCTAAGACTAACTCTAACTCTCACAGTAGCCCTATCCCGTCTTCTAACCCTATCCATTACTGTAATTCTAAACCTAGCCCTAAACATAGCCATAACCATTGCCAAAACCTTATTTTAGTCCTAACCCTAGATCTAACCTTAACTCTAAATCTAACCCTAACGCTAAGCCTAACATTAACACTAGCCCTAGCCCTAACGCTAGTCATAAAACTAGCCCTAACACTAATCCTTGCAGTAAAACAAAACCGAGCAAGAGCCCTAACCCTAAACCTTAACTTAAACCAAAACTTAACACTACACCTAGACCTTACCCTAGCCCTAATTCGAGTCCTAATCTTAACTTTAATACTATCCCTAACTCTGACTCATATCCTAACACTCACCCTAGCTCTGAACACCACCCTAACCTTAAACCGAACCCTTACAGTAATCCTAGCCTTAATTCTAGTCCTAACTCTAACCCTAAAACTAAACCTGACCCTGACTATTAACCTAACACTAACACTAGCTCTATATTTTACCCTAACCTTAAACCTAATCCTAAAACTAGAGGTTTAACCCCTAACCATAACCCTAAAACTAACCCTTAAAACCATAGTTCTTTTTTTAATTGGTTGTTCAAACATTACAAAGCTCATGACATATCATCTTTCATACATTTGATTCATGTGTGTTATGAACTCCAATTTTTATCCCAAATACAAATTGCACATTCATATCAGTTACACATCCACGTTTTTACTTAATGCCTTATTAGTGACTGTTGTATTCTGCTACCTTTCCTATCCCCTACTATCCCCCCTCCCCTCCCCTCCCATCTTCTCTCTCTACCCCATCTGCTGTTTTTCAATTTTCTCCCTTGTTTTTTTTTCCCACTTTCCCCTCACAACCTCTTATATGTAATTTTGTGTAACAATGAGGGTCTCCTTCCATTTCCATGCAGTGTCCCTTCTCTCTCCCTTTCCCTCCCACTGCTCTTCTCTGTTTAATGTTAATCTTTGCCTCATGCTCTTCCTCCATGCTGTGTTCTTAGTTGCTCTCCTTATATCAAAGAAGACATTTGGTATTTGTTTTTTAGGGATTGGCTAGCTTCTCTTAGCATAATCTGCTCTAATGCCATCCATTTACCTGCAAATTCCATTATTTTGTCTTTTCTTTTTAGTGCTGGGTAATACTCCATTGTGTATAAATGCCACATTGTTTATCCATTCATCTATTGAGGGGCATCTAGGTTGGTTCCACATTCTAGCTATTGTGAATTGTGCCTATATGAACATTGATGTGGCAATATCCCTATAGTATTCTCTTTTAAGGTCTTCAGGGAATAGTCCAAGAAGGGTGATAGCTGGGTCAAATGGTGGTTCCATTCCCAGCTTTCCCAGGAATCTCCATACTGCTTTCCAAATTGGCCGCACCAATTTGCAGTCCCACCAGCAATGTACAAGTGTACACTTTTCCCCACATCCTCGCCAGCACTTGTTGTTGTTTGACTTCATAAAGGCTGCCAATCTTACTGGAGTGAGATGGTATCTTAGGGTGGTTTTGATTTGCATTTCTCTAACTGCTGGAGACGGTGAGCATTTTTTCATGTACTTGTTGATTGATTGTATGTCCTCCTCTGAGAAGTGTCTGTTCAGGTCCTTGGCCCATTTGTTGATTGGGTTATTTGTTATCTTGTTGTTTAATTTTTTGTGTTCTTTCTATAATCTGGATATTAGGGCTCTATCTGAAGTGTGAGGAGTAAAAATTTGTTCCCAGGATGTAGGCTCCCTATTTACCTCTCTTATTGTTTCTCTTGCTGAGAAAAAACTTTTTAGTTTAAGTAAGCCCCATTTGTTTATTCTTGTTATTAACTCTTGAGCTATGGGTGTCCTATTAAGGAATTTGGAGCCCGACCCCACAATATGTAGATCGGAGCCAACTTTTTCTTCTATCAGATGCAGAGTCTCTGATTTGATATCAACTCTTTGATCCATTTTGAGTTAACTTTTGTGCATGGTGAGAGAAAAGGGTTCAGCTTCATTATGTTGCATATGGATTTCCAGTTTTCCCAGCACCATTTGTTGAAGATGCTATCCTTCCTCCATTGCATGCTTTTAGCGACTTTATCAAATATAAGAAAGTTGTAATTTTGTGGATTGGTCTCTGTGTCCTCTATTCTGTACCATTGGTCCACCCGCCTGTTTCAGTACCAGTACCATGCTGTTTTTGTTACTATTGCTCTGTAGTACAGTTTGAAATCTGGTATCGCTATACCTCCAGATTCACACTTCCTGCTTAGAATTGCTTTTGCTATTCTGGGTCTTTTGTTTTTCCATATGAATTTCATGATTGCTTTATCTATTTCTACAAGAAATGCCATTGGGATTTTGATGGGCATTGCATTAAACCTGTAGGGAACTTTGGGTAATATCGCCATTTTGATGATGTTACTTCTGCCTATCCATGAACAGAGTATATTTTTCCATCTTCTAAGATCTTCTTCTATTTCTCTCTTTAGGGTTCTGTAGTTTTCATTGTATAAATCTTTCACCTCTTTTGTTAGGTTGATTCCCAAGTATTTTATTTTATTTTATTTTTGAGGATATTGTGAATGGGGTGGTTGTCCTCATTTCCATTTCAGAAGATTTGTCGCTGATATACAGGAATGCCTTTGATTTATGTGTGTTGATTTAATATCCTGCCACTTTGCTTAATTCATTTATTAGTTCTAGTAGTTTCTTTGTAGACCCTTTTGGATCTTCTAGGTATAGAATCATATGGCCCACAAATAGTGATAATTTAAGTTCTTCTTTTTCTATTTTTATGCCTTTAATTTCTTTTGTCTGTCTAATTTCTCTGGCAAGTATTTCAAGAACTAAATTGAATAGAAGTGGTGAGAGAGGGCATCCCTGTCTTGTTCCAGATTTTAGAGGGAATGCCTTCAGTTTCTCTCGATTTAGAATGATGCTAGCCTGAGGCTTTTTACAATGTTGAGGTAAGTTCCTCTTATACCTAGTTTTTCTAGTGTTTTGAACATAAAGGGATGCTGTACTTTGTCAAATGCTTTTTTTGCATTTATCAAGATGATCATATGGTTCTTATTTTTAAGTCTTTTGATGTGGTGAATAACATTTATTTATTCCCGTATATTGAACCAGCCTTGCATCCCAGGGATAAATCCTACTTGATTATGGTGCACAATTTTTTTGATATGCTTTTGTATTCGATTCACCAGGATTTTATTGAGAATTTTTGCATCTAAGTTCATTAGAGATATTGGTCTGTAGTTTTCATTCTTTGAAGTGTCTTTGTCTGGTTTCGGGATCAGGGTGATGTTAGCCTCATAAAATGAATTTGGAAGAGCTCCTTCTTTTTCTATTTCTTGAAATAGCTTGAAAAGTATTGGTATTAATTCTTCTTTGAAGGTTTTTTAAAACTTCACTGTATACCCATCCGGTCCTGGGCTTTTCTTGGTTGGTAGTCTTTTGATGGCTTCTTCTATTTCCTCCTTTGTTATTGGTCTGTTTAAATTGTGTGTGTCTTCCTGACTCAATCTGGGCAGATCATGTGACTTAAGAAATTTATCGATATCTTCACTATCATCTATTTTATTGGAATATAGGGTTTCAAAATACTTTCTAATTATCTTCTGTATTTCTGTAGTGTCCGTTGTGATATTGCCTTTTTCATCCCATATGTTAGTAATTTGAGTTCTCTCTCTTCTTCTCTTCGTTAGCATGGCTAAGGGTCTGTTGATCTTATTTATTTTTATGAAGAACCAACTTTTAGTTTTATCAATTTTTTCAATGTTTTTTTTTGTTTGTTTCAATTTCATTGATTTCTGCTATGATTTTAATTATTTCTTGTCTTCTACTACATTTGCTGTTGTTTCGTTCTTCCTTTTCTAGGGTTTTGAGATGAAGTGTGAGTTCATTTATTTGTTGTTTTTTTTTTCCTTTTTTTGAGGAATGAACTCCAGGAAATGAATTTCCCTCTTAAAACTTGTTCCATTGTGTCCCATAGATTCTGATATGTTGTGTGTGTATTATCTCTAAGAATTTTTTGATTTCCTCCTTTATATATTCTGTAACCTATTGATCATTCAGTAACATATTGCTCATTTTTCAGGTGATGCAGGATTTTTCCTTCCTTCTTTTATCATTGATTTCCAGTTTCACTCCATTATGATCAGATAAGATGCCTGGCATTATCTCCACACCTTTATATTTACTAAGAGTTGCCCTAAGGCATAATATATGGTCTATCTTTGAGTAGGATCCATGTGCTGCTGAGAAGAACGTGTATCCACTTGATGATGGTTGATATATTCTATATATGTCGGTTAAGTCTAGGTTATTGATTGTGTTTTTGAGTTCTATAGTTTCTTTATTCAGCTTTTGTCTGGAGGATCAGTCTAATGGAGAGAGTGGTGTGTTGAAGTCACCCATAATTATTGTGTTGTGGTCTATTTGACTCTTGAACTTGAGGAGAGTTTGTTTTATAAACATTGCAGCACCATTGTTTCGTGCATACATATTGATAATTGTTATGTCTTGTTGGTGAATGGTTCCTTTTAACAGTATATAGTGTCCTTCTTTATCCCTTTTGATTAACTTAGGTTTGAAGTTGATTTTATTCAATGAGTATGGCCACTCCTGCTTGCTTCTGAGGTCCATGTGAGTGGTATGATTTTTCCCAACCTTTCACCTTCAGCCTGTGTATGTCTTTTCCTATCATATGAGTCTCCAGAAGGCAGCATATTGTTGGATCATTTTTTTAATCCAGGTTACTAGCCTATGTCTCTTGATTGGTGAATTAAAGCCATTAACATTTAGGGTTACTATTGAAATATGGTTTGTACTTCCAGTCATGTTTATTTATTTATTTATTTATTTTAATTTGGCTAGTTTTTCCTCTTTGGTTATTTTTCCCCCTTAACTGAGATACCTCCCACTGTTAGTTTTGGGTGCTATTTTTCAATTCCTCTTCTGGTAGTATTTTACTCAAAATGCCTTGCAGTGCTGGTTTTCTGGCTGCAAATTCTTTTAACTTTTGTTTATCGTGAAATATTTTAATTTCTTTGTCAAATCTGAAGCTAATTTTGCTGGATACAGTATTCTTGGTTGGAATCCATTATTTTTCAGAGTTTGAAATACTTTGTTCCAGGATCTTCTTGGTTTCAAAGTCTGTGATGAAAAATCAGCTGTTAACCTCATTGGTTTACCCCTGAATGTAATCTGCCTTCTTTCTCTCATAGCTTTTAATATTCTCTCCTTCTTCTGTATGTTGGATATCTTCATAATTATGTGTCTTGGAGTTGGTCTATTACGGTTTTGAATGTTTGGGGTCCTGTAGGCTTCCAGGATTTGGCAATCCATTCCATCTTTCATATCTGGGAAGTTTTCTAAGATCATTTAATTCAACAGATTGTTCTGAACCTATATACCTTTTTCTATCTCAATGACTCTCAAGTTTGGGTTTTTTATGACATCCCATATCTCTTGTATGGATTGCTCGTGATTTTTTAACATCTTTTCTGCATTGACTATATTCTTTTCGAGTAGATAAACTTTGTCATCATTATCTGATGTTCTGACTTCTATTTGATCTAGACTATTTGTAACATTCTCGTTTGGGTTATAATTTGGTTTACGGTTTCCTGCATTTCTAGGATTACTGTTTGATTTGTTTTTTTAATCTCTATCTCCTGGTAGAGTTCCTTCTTTGCAATTTGAATTTGCTCATGCAATTTTGTTTTCAAAGTATTCTTTCATTGTTTCGACTTGCTGTCTCATGACTTCTCTAAGATTCCATTCCATCTGAGTCAGGTATGGCTTGAGTTCTTTCTCTGTCCATTTTTCTGATGCCTCTAGGTTCTGCTGTAGATTTATGTTGTCCTGCATTGTTTGTATTCCTTTTTTCCCTTGTTTTTTTCATGTTGTTAATGTTAATTTCCAACTCTGTTTAACTGCTGTGTTTCTGTTTTCTCCTATAAAATTGTTTTGGTTTTGTATATCTCTGTGGTCTCTCCTTTGTGGTGGGAGACTATTCCTAAAAATGTTGGGCTTTATTGTACTTTAAAGCTAATTCATTCAATTCATACAAGGCTTCCGGATTCTATATACATATAGTAATTTGTTGTTTGGTCTTAGAACTTTAAGTTTAGGTTAGGTGCTATGATGGTTTGAGGGTTAGTATGCCTTGGCTACTTTGGAAGATTGCTCTACTGAAGGGGGATATTAACAGGTGATTTGATCAGGGTGTTTGGTAATAGCTAGGTATCTAGGAGCCCTATAGAAAGCCTCAAAACATTCACCTATTTGCATTTAGACAATTACACATAATGGAAGATGTAATGCTTGGGATGAAATTTGAGGGGTAGGGGAAGGAAGGTGCTCTTAAAAAGAAAGAAGGAGATAGAGATAGATAGAGTAGAGGAGAATGGAAAGAACAATAAAACTTGAAAAGGGAAAGAAATAAAGAAGTAAAAGTGGAGAAAAATAAAATAAAAAATAAAACAAATGAGGTCTTAGAGATCCATTTTCTTCTCTTCCAGTAGGCAGAGCTGTGCCCTATGAGCCGAGCTTCTGCCCTCTATGTGCTGACAGCAATCCTTGTAAGGTGGCTCCAGGAAGTCTCTCAATCCTGTTAGTCCAGAGCCGTTTCATTTCTCCGGCCCCTCCCCCACTTCCTCCTGCCAGCCAGCCAGGTCCTGCTCACCAGAGGCGGTTCCCCAAGGATCTGGTTACACTTGCAGCCCCACCGCGTGCCCTATTTCCCAAATGACTGAGCCCTCTCTCTGTCATTCATCTAAGCCCCAGTGCTGTGGAGCAGTGATCTGGGAACCAACAGTTTAATTTTTTCAGACCCCTTTGGTGGGCACGACCTTGGAAACTGGCGGCTAAGACCTTGAGTGTTGCCGCTGGTGGTAAGGAGATTTGGGGATCGAGAATCCCCTCTGCTTCCCTCAGCCCCTACAGTCATATCCACTCTGCTGGCAGTAGGAGAGGGTTGGGAGAGCCCTCTGCTTCCCTCCGCCCCTACCATCAAACCCACTCTGTTGGCTGTCTGGGGAGTTGGGGTGGGGAGTTTTTTCTGCTTCCCTCTACCCCTACAGTCACGCCCACATCACTGGTGGTAGGGAGATTTGGGGGTCGGGAGTCCCTTGGCCCCTACAGCCACACCCACAGAGAGATTTTTGAGATTTCCCAGCTGTTTGTATCTGGTGGGGGTGGGAGTCACACACCTGCTAAAGTGGATTCCCCTGGGAAGAAATCTCGTCCACCAAACTGTGGTGACCTCACCTTTCTGCTATAGCACTACCCAGGCTCCTTGCCGCAGGGTCCGAAGGGAGGGGTGGGAATGGCATGTCTCTGGTCTGACCCAATCTTGGTTGGTTTTGGTTCCTGGTTCACTATTTCATGAAGCCTTGGTTAGAGTCCCTTCTCCGCACCTGCTGTACCGTGCCTCGTAGGTCAGTCAATGAGCCGTGCGGGCGGCGGCCGTTTGCTGAGCTGGGACAAAACCATAGTTCTTACATTAGCCATTGCTCTAACCCTAGCCATAACCCTAACACAAAAGTAGCCCTAATCTGAGGGCTAAACCTAGCTTTAAACTTAACCCTAGCCCTAACCCTAGCTCTAACCCTATCCCTTACCCTATGCCAAACCCTAAAACTAATGCTAATAATAATCCTAATCCTATTCCTCAACCTAACCCAAACCTTAACCCTATTAGTTGTCCTAACCCTAGCCCTCATTCTAGCTCTAACCATAACCCAAACCCTAAACCTAACTCTGACCCTTATTCTGACCCTAACACTAATCAAAAGTCTAAACCTGAACCTAACCCTAAACCAAACCCTAACATTAGTGCTATTGGTAACCTTATACCTAAACCTAACCCTAACACTAGACCTAGACCTAAACCTTATCCTTATCTATCCTTAACTCTAGCCCTAGACCTAAAAAAACCTTAGCTCTAGCCCTAATAATTACACTTAGCCTAAATCCAAAAACTAACCCTTCCACTAGTCTTAACCCTAGTCCTAATTCTGTCTTTCCCATTAACCATAACCCTAAACTGAACACTGACCCTGACACTAACACTAACCCTATCTCTAAACATCACCCTTACCCTAAACCTAACCTTAAAACTATACTTAGCTCTAACTTTAACCCTAAAACTAGCCCTAATCATAACAAAATTCCCTTATCATAATCTTAAACCTAACCCAAAAGTTAGTCCTAACCCTTGCCCTACCCTTAGCCCTAGCCATAATCATAGATCAAAACCTAACTCGAAATTTAATCCTAACCCGAAGGCTAAACCTAACCATTATAAATACATTTATATTTAGACTCTATGTCTACAGATGTTGGCTTCAATTATTATTTAGAATATAGTCATTAGTTTCATAAAAGGCATACCATTTCTGATGGTGTATAGAGAACTGAGGGTCAGGGGTAGGATACTATGTTAAGGGGGAAAAGAATGAGGGTATGCAATTAATCTAACTTAGCAAATTTGGAGGAGAACTCTAATGACCTGAAAGGGGGAATTTATGGAAGAAGGTATAAATTCAAACTGCTTATCTGTATTCATAAAATTACCCAATGTATAAATAGTAAAATTTAGGAGGCTGAATGTGGATAGAGGGAGAAAGAAAAAAGAAGAAAAATAACAAGGAAAGAAAGAAAGAGAGGGAGAAAGAAAATAAGAGCAAATAAAGAGGTGGTGAGGTGGGGCCTATGCAATTCCTCTAAATTATACAATTCTAATGATTCAGTTCTGAAAGTCCAATTTCATGGAGAGTTCTTGGTTTCACATATGTTGAGGTTGTGAGGCCAAGAGGGGGAGGGTAGAGGAGAATGGATGAGAAGAGCAAGAAAAGAAAAGTAAGAAAGAAAAAAAGGCTCTCAGAACTCTGTTTTCTTTTCTTGCATTAGGTGGAGTTTTCTATTCCTAGCTTGAGTCTCTGTGCTCAGGGTGGTGGAGGTAGCCAGGGTGAGAGGGCTTGAGCTTCTACCTGGAACCTCCCTATTCTTGGTCTCTGAATTGGACACCAGGTGCCTGTACAGTTGCTGTTTTCATTCATAGCTATACCCCCCAAAAGCTTGTGTGAAAAATCTTGAGTTATCACAGCTGGAGGTAGGAGAGTTGGAAACCTGGTACCTGATAAGCTGCAGAACCCAGCTGGTAGCCATGGTCAGTGATAGATGGCGAGTTAGGTAAGAGTTACCTTTGTTTTTCAAATTTCTATGATACTGTGCAGGATTCATCTTTTTTTTTTTTTTTAATTTTGACTATACTCCAAAAGATTGGGCCTCCTACATAAAGGGTTTGCTTTCAGGAACAGTTTCAATTTTCCTGTTTCTCTACTTTTTTATATGTAGGGGTAAATGAAATAAAGCTGGAAATCAAACAGGGTTTGGGCTAGCTGCCCAACACACTCCATCAATTTTCAGTGAGCATAATCTGGTGTTTTCCATGGAAGTAGCCCTAAGATGAAGTAAAAAGTAGCAGCTTTATCTCTGGGTGCATTAGGAGCAAGCAGAAAACCCATGTAATGAAAGAGCTTCAATTTTTTTTTTGTTGGATTAATTTAATACTGTACAGGATTCATCCTAGACCTAGCCTTAGTAGGCTCCCCAAGTTTGTGCCTTCAAGGTTCAATGGTTCAGTGCCAGGAACATTTTGAAATTTTAGGTTTCACTTACTTAGGGCCTATAGGTGTGAATGCATTGGAGCTGGAAATCAAACAGTGTTGTTGCTAGCTGCATGAAACTTCACACACTCAATCAGCCCTCTGTGGGCACTCTTTGGATTTTCTTTGTGAAAGTACCTTAAGCTGAAGCATGAAAAACAATTTATCCATGAGCCCTTTGAGGAAAAAAAAAACAGAAAAATATGAATGTACTAAAATACCTCCCCTAATTTTCATCAAATTTCTTTGATACTGAACAAGATTCATCTGTGAAGTTGTGCCTCTAGGCTCCCCAAGTTTGGGACTTCTATGATCATAGGTACTCTAAACAGGTTAGAATTAGTTTAGGGTGGGGTTTGATATAGTGTTAGAGTGAGTTTTGTTCAAATTCATTTGATACTTGGCATAATTTGTCTTTTACCTAGTCTTACTATTTTCCCCAGGTTTGGACCTTATCCCTTCAATGGTTTGGTGTCAGGAACAGTTTGTATTTTAAGGTTTCCTTCATTTTGACCTATACGGGTAAATGAAAATGGAACTTGAACTCAAACAGGGTTGGTGCTCGCTGCTTAAAACTGCACACACTCAATCAGTTCTATGTGGGCACTGTGGTTTCTTCCTTGTGAAAGTTTCCCAAAGCTGAAGCATGCAAAAACATCTTTATCCAAAAGTACTGTTGGAGATAATAGGGAAATATACATGTACTGAACTACCTCCCCAAATTATTTGGTCAGATTTCTTTGATAATCCCTAAACCTAACAGAAAAACTAGCCCTAATCTGAGTCCTAACCCTAATGTAAACATAAACCTAAACCTAGTCCTAGTCCTAATCCTAACACTAAACCTAGCCCTAACCCTAGCTCTAACTCTATCACTTACCCTAAGCCATACCCTATCCATAATGCTAACATTAGTCCTAATCCTAATCCATAGCCTAATCCAAACCCTAACCCTATTACTAATGCTAACCCTAGCCCTCATTCTAGCTCTAACCCTAACTCAAATCATTACCCTAATACAAACCCTCAGTCTAAATCTGATCCTAACCTTAAACCAGACCCTAAAACTAGCTCTACCAGTAAACTTATACCTAAACCTAAGCCTAACACTAGCCCTAGACCTAAGCCTAATCCTCAATATAACCATAATTCTAGGCCTAGACCTAAAAAAAAAAAAAAAAAACTGAGTCCTAGCCCTAACGTAATCCTTAACCTAAAGTGAACACTAACCCTATCCATTGACCTAAATCTAGTCCTAATTCTGGCTTTCACCCTAAACCTAACTCAACCTGAACACTGACCTTAACACTAACACTAAACCTAGCTCTAAACCTGAACCTAACCCAAAACCTAAAACTAACACTAGACATAGCCATAACCCTAACCCTAAAAC
Source organism: Marmota monax (assembly GCF_021218885.2). Classification (NCBI taxonomy): domain Eukaryota; kingdom Metazoa; phylum Chordata; class Mammalia; order Rodentia; family Sciuridae; genus Marmota; species Marmota monax. The sequence goes on along the minus strand of NW_026694005.1, from coordinate 96,583 downwards.
TAGCTCTAATCAGAACCCTAGATCTTACATTACACATAGCCTTAACCCTGGGCCTCAACCTAACACAAAACCTGGCACTATTCTGAGACCTAATCCTACCCTAAAAATAACCATAATCCTAAATGTAGCCCTAACCCTAAACCTCACCTTAGATATAACCCTAGTTCAAAGCCTAACCCTTAGCCTAAACAAAACCCTAGCCCTATTTGTAAACATAAACCTAACCCTAGCCCTAATCATAAACTTAATCCTAGTACTAACCCTAGCTCTAACCTAACATTACCCTAAAAATAACACTAAACCTAACCTTAATAATAACCCTAGCCCTAAACCTAAACTATCCATAACCCTAATCTTAAACCTAACCCTCGACTTAACCCTAAACCTAACCCTTGCCATAAACTTAACCCTAAACCATACCATAAATAAAAACTAAACCTACCCCTGAACCTAAATTTAACCATAACCTAAACTTAACCCTAAACCTAATCTTACATCTAATCCCATACATTACTCTAAAAAAAGCTCTCACCCTAATGAAAACCCTAGCTCTAACCCCAACCCTAACCCTAATCATAAACATAACCCTAACCTAGAACTAACACTAAACCTAACACTCCCCCTAGCTCTAACTGTAGCTTAAACCCTAACCCTTAAACTAACCCTAACCATAGCCCTTGCCCTAAACATAACCCTAACTCTAGCCCTAACCCTAATATTAAACCTAGCCCTAATCCTAGCCCTAATATAGCCCTATTCCTAACCCTAACTCTTACCCTAGAATTGAGATTAACTATAATTCTCACACAAGACCTATCCCTATTCTAACCCTATACCTTACCGTAAACCTAACCCAAGCCCTAACCCTAGTCATAACACTTGCCCTAGCACTAATTCTAGATCAAAACCTATCTCTATAACTAACCCTATCCCTTACCATAACCCTAACCCAAGCCCTAACCCTAGTCATAATCCTTAGCCCTAGCACTTACCTATCTCTAAAACTAACCCTAACCTAAGGCCTCAGCCTAACCCTTAAATTAGCTCTAACCCTAATGCTATTCCTAAAATTAGCCCTAACCCTAGCCCTAGCCCTAAAACAAAACTGAGCCATACCCCTAACACTAACCCTTACCCTAGGCCAAAGCCTAACCCTACACCAGCCCTAACCCTAGCCCTAATTTGAAACCTAACCCTAACCCAAAACCTAAACATGACCCTGATTCAAATCCAAAGACTAAACCTAGCTCTAAACATCACCCTAAACTTAAACCTAACCCTAACACTAGGCCTAGCCCTAAACTTAACCCTAAAACTAACCTTAATCATAACCCTATTTCTTACAATAGCCATAACCATAACACTAGCCCTAAACGTAATATAAAATTAGTCTTAATCCAAGTCCTAACACAAGCTTTAACCATAAACCTAACTCTAACCCTAGTCCTAAACTTAGCTCTAATCCTATCGCTTACCCTAAGCCAAACCCTCACCCTAATGCTAACCGTATTCTTAGCACTAATCCTTAGCATAACCAAAACCTAACTCTATAACTAGTCCTAACCCTAGCCTTCATTCTAGATCTAACCATAACCCTAACCCTAACCCTATCCCTGACCATTATTCTGACTCTAACACTAATCTTAGCTCTAAATCTAAACCTAACCCTAAACTGAACCCTAACACTAGCCCAACTTGTAACCTTACACATAAACCTAACCCTAATACTAGCCCTAGACCTAAACCTAATCCTAAATCTAGCTATAACTATAGCTCTATACCTAAAGACAAACTAGACCTAGCCTTAACAATAACCCTTAACCTAACCCAAACTCTAACCCTCCATCTAGACCTAACCCTAGTCCTAATTCTGCCTTTAACCCTAACCAATACCATACCTGAAAATGGTGTTTGACACTAACACTAACCTAAACCTGACCCTAACCAAAAATCTAACCATTACACTGGACCAAGCCATAAATCTAACACTAAATATATCCCTTACTGTAACCCTGAACCTGACATTAGCCATAGACCTAATACTATTCCTAACTCTAAAACAAATCCTAGTCCTCATCGTAGCCCTAAACATAGCCTTAATCATAACCCTAACCCTAACCCTAGTTCTAACCCTAATACTAGCCTTAGTGCTTGCCCTAAACCTAGCTATAACCACATCCTTACCGTAAACTGAACCCTAACTCTAACCCTAACCATAATGGTAACCTTAACCCTAATTGTAACCCTTGCCTTATTCTTAGCCCTAGCACTAACCCTAGATCAAAACCTAACTCTAAATCTAACCCTAACTTGATGTCTAAGCCTATTCCTAAAACTAACCCTAACCCTGGCCCTAACATAACCCTAGCCATAATTTAGCCCTATCCCTAATCTTAAACCTATCCCTAGCCCTAAGACTAACTCTAACTCTCAGACTTGCCCTATCACTCGTTCTATTCTTGTCCCTTACCATAACCCTAACCCTAGTTAGACCTTACCCTAGTGTTAACCCTTGACCTGTCTTTATCCTTAGCACTAACCTTAGGCAAAACATAACTCTAAATCTAGCCCTAAACCGAAGCCTAAGCCTAACCCTAACACTAGCCCAAACCATAACACTAATCCTAAAATGAGCCATAACCCTAGCCTTGGCACTAAAACAAAACCAAGCCAGAGCTCTAACCCTAACCATTAACCTAAACCAAACCCTAACCTTACAACTAGACCTAATCCTAGCTCTAATTTGAGTTGGAAGCCAAACCCTAAAACTAACCCTGAACCTGACACTGACCCTACACTTCTAGCTGTAAACATCACCCTAACCCTAAATTAACCCTAACACTAAACTTAGCATTAAAACCCTAAAACTAGCCCTAATTGGAAACCTAGTACTTACATTAGCTGTAACCCTAACCATCGCCCTAACATAACCCAAAACCTAGTCCTGACCCTAACTTTAAACCTAACCTAACCCTAACACTAGCCCTAATTGTAAGCATAACTTTAGCCTTAAATTCATCTCTAACTCTATCCATTAATATAACCATAACCCAAACCATAATGATAACCCTAGGCATAAACCTCACCCTATCCCAAATCCTAACCATTTCCTTACCCTAAACCTAACATGAATCCTAAATCTAACCCTATTTTTACCCTAACCCTAATCTGAAAATTCATTCAAGCCCAAACTTGAAACCTTAACCTATCCCAAACCCTAACCCAGACCTTGACCCTAAAAATACCCCTAGCTCTAAACTTGACCGTAACCCAACACCTAACCCTTAGCCTAGACTTAGCCATAAACCTAATACTAAAACTATCTTTAACCATAATTCTGGACCTAAAATTAGCCCTAGCCCTAATCCTAGCCCTAACTATAAAAACACTCCTAGCCCTCATCCTAGCCCTAAAACTACCCTTAATCATAAACCTAAATCTAGCCCTATACCTAACCCTAATTCTAACCCTCACCCTACCTCTAAATCTACCTATAACGTCATCCCTTACCCTAAATTTAAACCTAAACCTAACCCTAACCCTAGGCTTAAACACAAAACCTAGCCCTAATCCTAGCCCTAATTTAGCTCTATCTCTAACCCTATCCTAACCCTAGCCCTAAGACTAACTCTAACTCTTGCCCTATCCCTATCCCTATCCCTAGTTCTATCCATATCTGCTACCATAAAACTAACACTAGCCCTAATACTTGCCCGAAAGTTAGTCCCAGCCCTAATCCTAACTCTAAATCTAACCTTAAACCTAAGCCTAAGCCGAACACTAACACTAGCCCTAACGCTAATGATAATAGTAAAACTAGCCCTAACCCAATCCTAGCAGTAAACCAAAACCGAGCAATAGCCCTAACCCTAAACCTTAACGTAAACCAAAAACTAACACTACACTTAGACCCAAACTAGCCCTAATTCGAGTCATAAGCCTCACCTTAAAACTAACCCTGACACTGACTCATATCCTAACACTCACCCTAGATCTAAACACTGCCCTAAACTCAAACCAATCACTAACATTAACAATATCCCTAATTCGACACTTAAAGCTAACCCTAAAACTAACCCTGACCCTGATTCCTATCCTAACAAGAACCATAGCTATAAATATCACCCTAACCATAAACCTAACCCTAGCACTCAAATTACCCCTAACCCTAACCCTAAAACTAACTCTAATGGTAACCTTAGTTCTTACATTAGCCTTTGCCCTAATCCTAGCCCTGAACCTAACACAAAACTAGCCATAAACTGATCCCTAAACCTAGCTTTAACTCTAACTCTAACCCTAACCATAGCCCTAATCCTAGACCTAAATCAATCCTTTATCCTAAGCAAAACCCTAAACCTAAGAGTAACCATAGATCTATCCATAGTCCTCAGACTAACCAAAACACTAACCCTATTAATAGTCTTAACCCTAGCCTTCATTTTAGCTCTAACACTATCCCAAATGCTAACCCTAAACCTGATCATTATTCTGACCCTAACACTAAACCTAGGTCTAACCCTAACCCCAACCCTAACCAAAAATTTACCATAATCCTATCCCTAGACATAACTCTGAACTTAACTCTCAGCCTAGCCGTAATCATACCTCAGAACTTAACCCTTACACTAAACATAAACCTAAACCTAATCCTAGTTCTAACCCTCACCTTAACCCTAACACAAGACCTAATCCTAACCATAATCCTAGCCCTAACCTTAACTCTAAATGTATCCATTAACCTAAAAACAACCCTTACCATAATGCTAACCCTAGGCTTAACCCTAACCCTATAGCTTTCCCCAAACCTATCAATTACCCTAAAGCTACCCTGAACCCTAAACCTAACCCAATCATTATGGTAACCCTAACCCTAATGCTAATTCGAGCCCTAACCTAACCTCAAACCTAAACCAAACCCTAAAACTGACCATGACCCTAATAATTCCCCTAGCTATAAACCTGACTCTTACCCTACCTAACCCTTACACTAGACCTAGCCATAAACCTAACTCTAAAACTATTCCTATCCTTAACCCTAGAACTGATATTAACCCTAGCCTTAATCCTAACCCTAACCCTAACACAAACCCTAGCCCTTATCTAGCCCTGAACATAGCCTTAATTTGATCCCTAACCCACATGCTAGGCCTAAACCTAACACTAACTCTAGCCCTAATTTTAGCCCTAATTTAGCCCTATCCCTAACCCTAACCCTAACTCTAGCCCAAAGACTAACTCTAACTCTCACCCTAACCCTAACCCTAGTTCTAACTCTATCCCTTACTAGAACCCTAATCCTAGCCCTATCTCTTGGTGTAACCCTAGCCCTATTCATAGCCCTGGTCATAATCCAATATCTAACCCTAACTCTAAATCTAACCCAAACCCTATGCATAAACCTAAACCTAACACTAGCTCTAATGCTAAAGCTAATCCTAAAACTAGCTCTAAACCTAGCTGTAGCCCTAAAACAAATTGAGTCATAGCAATAACCCTAACCCTTAACCTAAACCAAACCCTAACCCTACACCTAGCCCTAAACATATGCCTAATTCTAGTCCTAACCCTAACCCGAAAACTAACCCTGACCCTGATTCTTACCCTAACACTAACCCTGGCTCTAAACATCATCATCACCATAAACCTCAACCTAACACTAGACCTAGCCCTAACCCTAACCCAATAACTAGCGCTAATCATAACCCTATATCATACATTAGCCGTAGCCTTAACCCTAGCCATAACCTAACCCAAAACCTAGCCTTAATCCGAGTCCTAAACCTAGCTTTAACCCTAAACTTAAACCTAAGCCTAACCCCAAATAGCCCTAATCCTACACATAACCCTAGCCCTAACCTTAGGTCTAAACCTATCCATTACCCTAACAATAACCCTAACCTTAAGCTAACCCTAGGCCTAACCCTAACCTTATACATTACACTAAACCAAACCTAAACCCTAAAACTAACCCTGTCATTACCTAAACCGAAACCCTAACATAACCCAAACCCTAAACCTGACCCTGACCCTAAAAATAATCCTAGATATAAACCTGAATCTTACCCTATATCTAATCCTTACACTGGGCCAAGCCATAAACCTAACACTAAATCTAGCCCTAACTATAACGCTAGACCTGACATTAGCCCTAGCCCTAATACTATCCCTAACGCTAACACAAACCCTAAAACTTATCCTAGCCATAAACTTAGGCTTAATCATAACCCAAACCCTAACTCTAGCCCTAACTCTAATATTAACACTTGCCCTAGCCCTAAACATACCCAAAACCACATTCCTTACCCTAAATGTAACCCTAACTCTAACCCTAACCCTTGTTGTCACAATTGCCCTATCCTTAGCCTTAGCTTTAACACTAGATTGAAAACTAACTTTAAATCTAACCGTAACTCGATGCCTAAGCCTAAAACTAGCCCTAACCCTGATGCTAATTCTAAACCTAGCTCTAACCCTGGCCCTAACTCTAACCCTAGCCGTAATTCAGCCCTATCCCTAACCCTAACCATAACCCTAGCCCTAAGAATAACTCTAACTCTCAAACTGGCCCGATCACTCATTCTAATCCTAACCCTATGCCAAATCCTAGTCCTAACCCTTGCCCTATTCTTAGCCCTAGCACTAACCTTAGATAAAAACCTAACTCTTAATTTAACCCCAAACCGAAGCCTAAGCCTAATTCTAAGACTAGCCCTAACCCTAACACTAATCCTAAAATTTGCCCTAACCCAAACCCTAGACCTAAAACTAAACCGAGCCAAAGCTCTAACCCTAACCCTTAATCTAAACCAAGACCTAACCCTACACCTAACCCTAACCCCTGCCTTAATTCGAGTTTTAAGCCAAACCCTAAAACTAACCCTGACCCTTACTCTGACTATATCACTAACCCGAGGTCTAAACATCACCCTAATCATAAACATAAACCTAATGCTAAACCTAGCCCTAAAACTAAAATTAGCCATAATCATAACCCTAGTACTTACATTAGCCGTAACCCTAACCCTAGCACTAACTTAACCCAAAACCTAGCCCTAATCATATCCATGAACCTAGCACTGAACTGATTTCTAACTCTATCCATTACCATAACCCTAACCCTAACCCTAATGCTAATTCAAGCCGTAACTTTAAACCTTAACCTATCCCAAACACTAACCCAGAACTTGACCCTAATAATACCCCTAACTCTAAACCTGACTCTAACCCTAAACCTAACCCTTACACTAGTCATACCCATAATCATAACCCTAAAACTATCTTTAACCATAATTCTGGACCTGAAATTAGCCCTAGCACTAATCCTAGCCCTAACCCTAAAAAAAATACCCTAGCCCTCATCCTAGCCCTAAACCTAGCCTTTATCATAACCCTAACCCTAATCACAGTCCTAATCCTAATTGTAACCCTCACCCTACCTCTAAACATAGCTATAAAGCCATCCCTTACCCCAAACTTTGCCCTAACTCTAAACCTAAACTCTAAACTCTAACTCTAATCCCTAACCCTAACCCTAATCCTAGGCTTACAATAAACACTAAACCTAGCCCTAATCCTAGCCTTAATTGAGCCCTATCTCTAAACCCTAAACCTAACCCTAGCACTAAGACAAACTCTTGCCCTAGCCCTATCCCTAATTCTAACCCTGTCCCTTACCATAACCCTAAACCTAGCCATAATGCTTGCCCTATCCTTAGTTTTATCCCTAGCCCTAGATCTAACCCTATTTCCAAATTTAACCCTAACCCAATCACTAAGCCTTAGCCTAACACTAACACTAGCCCTAATCCTAACCCTAGGACTAAAACAAAACCGAGTGTTAGCCCTAACCCTAAACCATAACTTAAACCAAACCCTAGTACTACAACTAGACCTAACCCTAGCCCGAATTCGACTCCTACCCCTAACCTTAAAACCAACCCCGATGCTGACTCATATCCTAACACTCACCCTAGTTCTAAACACCGCCCTCACCTTAAACTGAACCCTAACAATAATCCTAGTCCTAATTCAAGTCCTAACTCTAACCTTAACACTACACCTGCTGACCCTGACTCCTATCCTAACATGAAACCTAGCTATAAATATCACCCTAACCTTAAACCTAACCCTAACACTAAACCTAACCCATACCCTGACACTAAAACTATCCCTAATGGTAACCCTAGTTCTTACATTAACCATTGCACTAACCCTAGCCCTAACCCTAACACAGAACCTAACTCTAACCCGTGCCCTAAACCTAGGCCTACCCCAAAGCCTAGTGCTAATCCTAGCCTTTATTTAATACTATCCTAACCCTCAACCTAGCCATAAGACTAACTCTAACTCTTGACCTAGCTCTAGTCCTATTTCTATCCTTAGCCTTAATCCTAACCATACATCTAAGCCTAAGTCTAAATCTAAACCTAACCCTAAATTTAACTGTAACAATAATCCTAAACCAAACCCTAACCCTAATCCTAATGTTAAACCTAGCCTGAACTTTAGATCTAATGATATCCATTACCCTAACCCTAACCCTAATTACAACTCTATCCCTAACACTGAACCAAACTCTAACCATAAATGTAAACCTAGAACTAAAGCTAAACCTAACCCTCACCCTAACCCTAACCCTAGCTCAAATACTAACCCTTACCCTAACCTAACCATAACCCTAGCCCTAAACCTAACACTTACCCTAACCCTAAAACTTACCCTAAATCACACCCTAGCCCTATCCCTAAACCTAGCCCTAAAACTAGACTTAATCCAAACCATAATCTAGCCCTAACCCTAGCTCTAAACCTATCCATTACACTAAACATAACCCTAACCCTAATACTAACCCTAATCTGATCACTAAACATAACCCATCAATTACCCTAAACCTTAACTGAAAACTAAACTAAACCCTATCCATTACACTAACCCTAAACCTAACCCTAATGCTAATTCGAGCCTTAACCCTAAACCTTTAGCTAAACCAAATGCTAACCATGACCCTGACCCTGACCCTGACCCTAATAATAACCCTAGCGCTAAAGCTGACCTTTAAACTAAACCTAACTCTTACACTAGACCTAGATATAACCTAACCCTAAAACTATCCTTATCATTAATACTAGACCTGATATTAGCACTAGACTTTGTCCTAGCCATAACCCTAACAGAAACCCTAGCCCTTAACCTAGCCCTAAACCTAGCCTTAATCCTAAACTGAACAATAACCCTAGGCCTAATCCTAATTCTAACACTCACTCTAGCCCTAAAGCTAGCTATAACCCCACCCATTCCCCTAAACTTAACCTTAACATTAAAACTAATTCTAACTCTAGCCCAACCCTTTGGTCTAAACCCAACAATAACCCTAGCCTTAATACTAGCCCTAATTTGCTCTAACCCTAACACTAACACTAGCCCTAATCCTAGGCCTAATTTAACCCTAAACCTAACCCTAACTCTAGCCCTAATCCTAGCCCTAATTTAGCCCTAACCCTAACACTAACCATAGCCCTAACCCTAGCCCTAATTTAGCCCTAAACCTAACCTTAACCCTAAGACTACTACTAAGACTAACTCTAATTCTCACCCTAGCCGTATCTCTAGTTCTAATCATATTTGTTACCATAACAATAATCCGCATCCTAACCCTAGCCCTAGCCCTAGCCCTAACCCTAGATCTAACCCTAACTCTAAATCTAACCCTAACTCTAAGCCTAAATCTCAACCTAACACTAGCCCTAACCCTGATGCTAATCCATAAATAGCCATAACTGTAGCCCTAGCTCTAACACAAAACCAACCTATATCCCTAACCCTTAACCTAAACCAAACCCTAACTGTACACCTAGTACTAACTTTAGCCATAATTCGAATTCTAACCCTAACCCTAAAACTAACCCTGACTCTGACACTGACCCTAACAATAATCCTTATTCTAAACATCACCCTAACCCTAAACCTAACTGTAACACTAGACTTAGCTCTAACCCTAACACTAAAACTAGCACTAATTGTAACACTAGTTCATACATTAGCCATAGCCCTAACCTTAGCCCTATCCAAACCCCTAACCAAGCACTAATCCAAGCCTTAACCCTAGCTTTAACCCAAACACTTAACCTAACCCTAACCCAGAACCTAGCCCTAAACCTTACCTTAACACTAGCCAGAATTCTAATCATAACCCTAGCCCTATCACTAGATCTAACCATATCCATTACCCTAACCATAACCATAACTCTAATGGTACCCCTAGGCCTAACCCTAAACTTATACTTAACCCTAACCTATTTCATTAACCTAAACCAAACCTGAACCCTAAACCTAACCCTATCATTACCCTCACCATAACCCTAATGCTAATTCGAGCCCTAACCCTAAACCTAAACCTAACCCAAACCCTAACTCTGACTCTTCCTATGATAATATACCTAGCTCTAACCTTGCCCCTAGCCCTAAACCTAACCTTTATACTAGATATAGATATAAACCTAACCCTACCCTTAGACCTAACTCTAGTGATAATTCTGGGTTGAAGCCTGACCCTAACTATAACCTGAACACTGACCCTGAACCTAACACTAACCCTAGCTCTAAACATCACACTAATGGTAACCCTAACCCTAACACTTACCCAAAAAGTAGCCCTAATCATAACTCTGGTTTATACATTAGTTGTAGGCCTAACACTAGCCCCAACCTAACCCAAAACCTGGCCCTAATTTGAGCACTAACCCTATTTTTAACCCTAACCCTAATACTAGCTCTAATCCATACCCTAACCCTAGCTCTTACCCTATCCATTACCTTAAGCTAAACCCTAAACCTAATGCTAACCCTCGTCCTAACACTAATCCATAGACTAACACAAATCCTAACCCTATTACTATGCCTAACTCTAACCTTTGTTCTAGCTCTAAACCTAACCCAAACCCAAACCCTTAATCTGACACTTATTATGAGCCTAACACTAACCATAGGTCTAAACTTGACCCTAACCCGAAACTGAACCCTAACATTAGCCCTACTGGTAATCCTATAGTTAAACCTAAAACTAAAACTATCCCTAGACTTAAACCTAATCCTAAATCTAGCCATATTTCTAGCCCTAGACTTGAACAACAAACCAGCCCTAGCCCTAACAATAAACTTTAACCTAACCCAAACACTATCCCTACCCCTAGACCTAACCCTAGTCCTAATTCTGGCACTAATCCCAACACTAACTCTAACCTGAGCACTGGCCCTGACCCTAACATAATCCTAGCTCCAAAGCTCACCCTAACCCAAAACCTAATCATAACACTAGACCTAGCCATAACCCTAACCCAAAATTAGCCCTAATCATAACCCTAGCTCTTACATTACCCATGGCCCTAACCCTAGGCCTAAACTAAAACAAAATCTAACCCTAATCCTAGGCCTGAACATAGCCCAAAGCATAACCCTAAATTGAACCCTAACCCTAACCCTAACCCTAACCCTAAGCCTTGCTTTAGACCGAACCCTAGCTCAAAGCCTAAACTTTACCATTAACATAACCCAAGTCCTATACCAAACCCTAACCTAACACTAGTCCTAATCCTAACCTTAACCATAGCCCTAACCATAGCTCTAATTGTATCCACTACCCTAAACCTAGCCCTAATCCTAACCATAACCCTAGACCTAACCCTAGCTCTAATTCTATCCATTACCCTAACCATAATCCTAACCCTAATACTAACCCTAGGCTTAACCCTAAGCCTATCGCAATCCATAAACCTATCCATTGCCCTAAAACTAACCTGAACCCTAATCCTAAACCTATTCACTACCCTAACCCTAACTCTAACACTAATGCTAATTCAAGCCCTAAAACTAAACCTTAACCTAAACCAAACCTTAACCTGTACACTGACCCTAATAATACACATAGCTGTAAACTTGAACCTTACTCTAAATCTAACCCTTACACTAGACCTAACTATAAACATAACCCAGAACATATCCCTAAATGTAACCCTAGACCTGACATTTGCCCTAGCCCTAATCCTAGCCCTAACCATAACACGAACACTAGCTCTCATCCTAGCCAAAAACCTAGCCTTAATCATAACCCTAACAGTAATTCTAACCCTTTCCCTAGCCCTAAACCTAGTTATAACCCCATTGCTTACCCTAAAACTAACCCAAATCCTAACTCTAACACTAACTCTAGCCCTAACCTTAAACCTAGGACTAACCCTAGCACTAACCCTACCACTAATTCTAAACTTATTCTTAACCCTAGCTTCAAGACTATTCCGCCCTGGCCCTAGCCCTAATTCTAACCCTATCACTTACCGTATCCTTATTCCTAGCCATAGTCTAGAATAACACTAGCCCTAACCTTAAACCTTGCCCTAACCATAGATCTAAACCTAACACTAAATCTAACCCTAATTCTGCACTTAAACCTAACCCTAACACTAGCCCTAACCCTAACGCTAATCGTAAACAATCCCTAACCATAGGCTTAGCCCTAAAACAAAACTGAACCATAACACTAACCCTAAACTTTTACCTAAACCAAACCCTAACCTTACCTCTAGCCCTAAGCCTAGCCCTAATTCTAGTCCTAATCTTAACCCTAAAACTACCCCTGAACCTGACTCTGACATTAACACTAACCCTAACTCTAAACAACACCCTAAACCTAAAACTTACCCTAACACTCGACCTAGTCCTAACCCTAATTCTAAAACTACTTCTAATAAAAGCCCTAGATCATACACTAGCCATAATCTTAAAACTAATGCTAACCTAAACCTAGCCGAAATCCGATACCTAACCCTAGCTTTCACCCTAACACTAACCCTAACACTAGCCCTAACCCTAACCTGAACTCTAGCTCTAACCTAGCTCTAACCTTATCGTTTACCCTAGCCAAATCCCAACCCTAATTTTAATTCTAGTCCTAAAACTAATCCTTAGTCTAACACAAAACCGAACCCTATTACTTGTCCTAACTCTAGCCCTCATTGTTGTTATAACCATAATACAAATCCTAACCCTAACCCTGACCCTTATTCTGACCCTGAACCTAAACCAAACCCTAACAGTAGCCCTACCCATAACCCTATATTGAAACCTAACCCTAACACTAGCCCTAGATTACACCTAATCCTAAATCTACCCATATTTTTAACCAAGACCTAAACAAAAAAATAGCCCTAACTCTAATGATAACCCTTAACATAAGCCAAAGAGTTACTTTACCTCTATACCTAGTCCTAGTCCTGGTTCTAACTCTATTTCTTATACTTAGTCAAACCCTCACCCTATTGCTACCCTAGTCCTAACACTAACTCTATGCCTACCCCAAACCCTAAATCCATTACTAGTCCTAGACCTAGATGTAATCCTAAATATAGCAATAACCCTAGACTTAGCCCTAACAATAACCCTTAACTTAAACCAAACACTAACTCTACCCCTAGACCTAACCCTAATCCTCATTCTGGGTCTTATCCTAAACCTAATCCTAACCTGTACCCTGGCATTTACCCTAACAAAAACCGTAGCTCTAAACCTTATTCTATGCCAAAAACTAACCCTAACACTAGATGAACTCTAAATATTGCCATAATCATTACTCTAGCTCTTACATTACCCATATACCTAACAGTAGCCCTTAACCTCACACAAAACCCAGCCTGAATTACAGCCCTAAACCTAACCCTAAGCATAACTCTAAACCTAAACTTAGCCCTAACCCTAACCCTAACCCTCGTTCTAGCCCTAACCCTAGCTCAAACACTAAACCTTACCATAAAATAACCCTAGCCCAAACCCTAAACCTCACCCTAATTCTAGCCCTAATCCTAACTCTAACCATAGCCCAAACCCTAGCTCTAATTCTATCCATTATGCTAACAATAACCCTAAAAGTAATGCTACCCTAGCCCTTAACCTAACTGTAAATCTACCCTAGCCCAGACTGTAAACCTAACCCATACCCTAGCCATAAACCTAGCTCAATCCCTAACCCTTACACTTAATCTAACCAAAACACTAACCCAAGGTCAAACCCTAAAACTAAACCCAGCCCTAATCCTAACTTAACCCAAGACCTAACCCTAGCTTGAACCCTATCCCTTACTCTAATCCTAAACTTAACCCTAATGATAACACTAGACCAAAAGCTAAACCTACCCTAACCCTAAACATAAACCTAAACCTAGACCTAACAGTGAACCTAACCTAACCCTAACCCTAAACCTAAGATAGCTCAAATGCTAACCCTAATCCTAAACTTAAACCTAATGCTAACCTAACCTAAAACTATCTTTAACCTGACATCTAAACCTATTACCGTAACCCTAATGATAACCCTAGCCCTAACCATTACACTAACCATGACCATAACCCTAGACCAAACCATAAATTAATCTTAGCCATAGCAAAATTCCTAGCTCAAACCCTAAACCGTACCCTAAACCTAATCCTAAGTGTAACCCTCACCCTAACCCTGACACTAACGCTAACTCTAGCCCTAATCCTAACCATTATCCTAGCCATAACCCTAGGTCTAAACCTATAAATTACCCTAGGGTTAGCCATAATGCTAACCCTAGGCCTAACCCTAAACCTATCACAAACCCTAACCATATCCATTACCTTAAACCGAACCTAACCCTAAACCTAACACTATCCATTACCCCAACCCTAATTCTAACCTTAATGCTAATTTGAGCCTTAACACTAAAACTTAACCAAACTCAAACCCAAAGCCTGACCCTGACCCTAATAATACCCCAGATCTTAATCTGACCCTTTCCCTAAACGTAACACTTTAATTAGACCTTGCCATAAACCTAATCCTAAAAATATCACTAACTATAAACCTAGACCTGACATTAGTCCTAGCCCTAATTGTTGCCTTAAACCTAACAAAAAACCTAGCCCTAACCCTAACCCTTAAATCTAGCCTTAAACCTAAACCTCACCATAACTCTAGCCCTAACCCTAAAGCTAATCATAAAACTAGCCCTAACCCTAATCATAGCACTAAAACAAAACTGAGCAACAGGCCTAACACTAATCTTAACATAAACCAAACCCTAGCACTACACCTAGATCTAACCCTAGCCCCAATTCAAGTCCTAATCATAATCTTAAAATTAACCCTTTACCTGACTTATATCCTAACACTCCTCTAGTTCAGAACACCACCATAAACCTAACCCAAGACCTAATTTGAGTTTTAATCCTAACACTAAAACTAACCCTGACCCTAACTCTGACCATAACACTAACCCTAGCTCTAAATATAACCCTAATCCTAAACCTAAACCTAAGACTAGACATAACCCTAACTCTAACCCCAAATTTAGCCCTAAACATAACCCTGGTACTTACATTAGCCATAACCCTAACTCTAGCACTAACTTACACAAAACCTAGCCCTAATCCAAGCCATAACTCAAGTTTTAACCCTAATCCTAACCCTAACCTAGCCCTAATCATAAACATAACCCTAGCCCTAACCCTAGCTCTAACCCTATTCATTGCCATAAACAGAACCCTAACTCTAATGCTATACCTAGTCCTAAACCTAACCCTATCCCTAATCCTAACCCATTCCATTACCCTACCCAAACCTAGACTCTAAACCTCACCCTATCATTAACCTAACCTAACCCTAATGCTAATTTGAGCCCTAACTTTAAAACTTAACCTATCCCAAACCCTAACTGAGACCCTGACTGTAAAAATAGTTCTAGCTCTAACCCTGACCCTAACCCTAAAACTAACCCTTACACTACATGTAGCCATAAACCTAACACTAAAATTATCTTTAAACATAACCCAAGACCTGATATTAACCATAGCCCTAATCCTAGCCCTAAACCTAAAACAAACCCTAGCCCTCATCCTAGCCCTAAACCTAGCCATAATTATAACCCTAACCTTAACCATAGCCCTAATCTAATTCTAACCCTCACCCTCCAACTAATTCTAGTTATAACACCATCCCTTCCCTAAACTTAATCCTAACCTTAACCCTAACACTAGACCTAAGCTGAACACTAACCCTAGTCCTAATCCTAGCCCTAATTTAACCCTATCCCTAATTCTAACACTAACCATAGCCCTAAGACTAACTCTAAGTCTCACACTAGCCCTATCCCTAGTTCTAACCATATCCCTTAACTTAACCCTAACCCAAGCCCTAAACATAGCCATAAACCTAGCCATAACACTTGTCTAATCCTTATTTCTAGTCCTAACCCTAGATCTAACTCTAACTCTAACTCTAACACAGAGCCTAAGCCTAAGCCTAACATTAATACTAGCACTAACCCTAACACTAATCATGAAACTAGCCCTAACCCTAACCCTAGCAGTAAAACAAAACCGAGTAATAGCCCTAACACTAAACCTTAACTTAAACCAAATCCTAATAGTACACCTAGACCTAACCCTAGCCCTAATACGAGTCCTAACCTTAACCTGAATACTAACCCTGACTCTGACTCATATCCTAACATCCACCCTAGCTTTAAACACCACCCTAACCTTAAACCAAACCCTTACAGTAACCCTAGCCTTATTTGGAATCCTAACCCTAACTCTAAAACTAACTCTAACCCTGACTATTAACCTAACACTAACACTCACTCTAAATATCACCCTAACCTTAAAGTTAATCCTAACACTAGAGGTTTAACCCCTAACCATAACCCCAAAATTCACCCTAATTGTAACCCTAGTTCTTACATTAGCCATTGCCTAGCCCTAAACCTAACACAATACTAGACCTAATCCAAGCCCTAAACCTAGCTTTAACCGAAACCTTGCCCTATTCCAAGCCCTAACCCTAGCTCCAACCCTATCCCTTACCTTAAGCCAAACCCTAACCCTAATGCTAACCCTAATCCTTAGACTAACACAAACCCTAACCCTATTACTAAGTCCTCACACTAGCACTCATTCTAGCTCTAACCATAACCCAAATCCTAACCCTAACTCTGACCCTTATTCTGACCCTAAAACTAATCGTAGGTCTAAACCTGAACCTAACCCTTAACTGAACACTAACAGTAGCCCTTCTGGTAACCTTATACCTAAACCTAACCCTAACACTAGCCCTAGACCTAAACCTAATCATAAATCTAGCCAAAGCTCGAACCCTAGACCTAATGAAAAACCTAGACATAGCCCTAACAATAACCTTAGCCTAAGCCAAACACTAACTCTTCCCCTAGACCTAATTCTGGCTTTAATTCTAACCATAACACTAACCTGAACACTGACCCTAATACTAAAAGTAACCCTAGCTCTAAACACCACCCCAACCCTAAACCTAACTCTAAAACTATACCTAGCCCTAACATTAACCCTAAAACTAGCCTGAATCATAACAAGTTCTTACATTAGCTGTAGCCCTAACCTATTGCAAAACCTAGCCCTAATCCAAGGTCTACCCTAGCTTTAACCCTAAAGCTAATCCTAATCCTAACCATAGCCCTAACCCTAAGCCTAAGCCTAAGCCTAGACCTAATCCTTAGCATAACCCTATCCCTAACCCTAGCTCTAACCTATCCATTAATCTAATGATAACCCTAATCCTTATGCTAACCCTAGGCCAAACCCTAATCCTATACCTAACCTTAACCCTATAAATTACCCTACACTTAACCTGAACCCTAAACCTAAAACTATCATTACACTATCCTTAACAATAATGCTAATTCGAGCCCTAAACCTAAACCTTAACCTAACCCTAACCCTAAACCTGACCCTAACCCTAATAATACCCTAGCTCTAAACTTGACCCTAACCATAAACCTAACCCTTAAAATAGACCTAGCTATAAACCTAATCCTAAATTATCCCTAACTGTAACCCTAGACCTGACTTTTGCCCTCGCTCTAATCCTAATTCTACCCCTAACACAAAGCTTAGCCCATATCCTAGACATAAACTTCACCTTAATCATAAACCTAACACTTACCCTAATTATAACCCTCACCCAGGCCATAAAACTAGCTGTAATCCCAACCCTTACCCTAAACCTAACCCTAACCCTAAACCTAACATTAACCCTAGCCCTAAACCTAGGCCTAACCCTAACACTAACCCTTGCCCTAAGACTAACACTAACTCTCATGCTAGCCCTATAGCGAGTTCTAAACCAATCCCTTACCATCACCCTAAACCTAGCCCTAAACTTAGCCCTAACACTAGCCCTATCCTTCACCCTACCTCAAACCCTAGATCTAAACCTAACTCTAAATCTAACCCTAAACCTAAGCCTAAACCTCACACTAACACTAGCCCTAACCCTAAAACTAATCTTAAAACTAGCCCTAACCCTACCCCTAGCCCTAAAACAAAACTGAGTCATAGCCCTAATCCTAACCCTTAACCTAAACCAAACCCTAACCTTACACCTAGCCCTACACCTATCTCTAATTCCAGTCTTACATCTAACCTGAAAAGTAATATGGACACTGACTCTGACCCTAACACTAAATCTAGCTCTAAATATTGTCATAACCATAAACCTAACCCTAACACTAGACCTAGCCCTAACCCTAACCCTATAACTAGTGCTAATCATAACCCTACTTCGTACCTTACCCATAGCCTTAACCCTAGCCCTAACCTAACCCAAAACCTAGCCTTAATCCGAGTCCTAAATCTAGCCTTAACCCTAAACTTAAACCTAACCCTAACCTAAACAAAAACTCTAGTCCTATACATATCCCTAACCCTAATCTTAGGACTAACCCTATCCATTACCCTAATTATAACCCTAACCCTTATGCTAAACATTAGGCCTAACCTTAACACTATCCATTACACTAAACCACATCTAAACCCTAAACCTAATTCTGTCATTAACCCTCACCCTAAACCTAATGCTAATTCAAGCTCTAAAACTTACCTCTAACATAAACCAAACCCTAAACTTGAAACTGGCCCTAATAATAACCCTAGATCTAAAAATAACCCTTACCCTAAACCTAAACCTTACACTGGACCAAGCCATAAACCTAACACTAAATCTATCCCTAACTGTAACCCTAGACCTGGCATTAGCCCTAGCTCTCATATTAGCCCTAACACTAACACAAACACTAGCCTTAATTCTAGCCCTAAGACTAGCCTTAATCATAACCCTAACCCTAACCCTAGCCCTAACCCTAATACTAACCCTCGCCCTAGCCCAAAACTTAGCTATAACCCACTCCGTTACCCTACATATAACCCTAACTCTAACCCTAACCTGAGGTCTAAACCTAACACTAAACCTAGCCCTAACTTAGCCCTATCCCTAAACATAACCCTAGCCCTAGCCCTAACTCTAACTCTCACACTAGCCTATCACTAGTTCTAACCCTATCCCTTACCATAACCATAACCCTAACCTTAAACCTAGTCCTAACCCTTGCCCTACCCTTAGTCCTAGCCCTAACCATAGATCAAATCCTAACTCTAAATCTAACCATAAGCCGAAGCCTAAGCCTAACCATTATAAATACATTTATATTTAGATTCTATGTCTACAGATGTTGGCTTCAATTATTATTCAGAATATAGTCATTAGTTTCATAAAAGGCATACCATTTCTGGTGGTGTATAGAGAACTGATGGTCAGGGGTAGAATGCTATGTTAAGGCGGAAAGGAGTGAGGGTATGAGATTAATCTATCTTAGTAAATTGGAGGAGAACTGTAATGAATAGACAGGGGTAATTTATAGAAGAATGTATAAATTCAAATTTCTTATCAGTATTCATAAAATTACCCTATGTATAAATAGTAAAAGTTTGGAGGTTGAAAGTGGGATAGAGGGAGGAAGAAAAAAGAAGAAAAATAAAACAAGAAAGAAAGAAAGGGAGAATGAAAATAATAAAAAATAAAAGGGGGTGAGGTGGGCCTATGCATTCCTCTATATTAAACAATTCTGGTGATTCAGTTCTTAAAGTCCAATTTCATGCAAAGTTCTTGGTTTCATGTATGTTGAGATTGTGAGGGCCAGAGGGGGAAGGGTAGAGGAGAATAGATGAGAAGAGCGAGAATAGAAAAGTCTCTCAGAACT
This sequence comes from Marmota monax, assembly GCF_021218885.2. Lineage (NCBI taxonomy): Eukaryota > Metazoa > Chordata > Mammalia > Rodentia > Sciuridae > Marmota > Marmota monax. Next base: position 76,502 of record NW_026694005.1, on the reverse strand, counting down.
CTGTTTTCTTCCAGTAGGTGGAGTTGTCTATTCCTAGCTTGAGTCTCTGTGCTAAGGGTGGTGGACACAGTAGCCAGTTTGAGAGGGCTTGAGCTTCTACCTGGAGCCTCCCTACTCTTAGTCTCTGAGTTGGAAACCAGGTACCTGTACAGTTGCTGTTCTTCATTGATAGCTACACCCCCCCCCCAAAAAAAAAAAAAAAAGCTTGTGAGAAAAATCTTGAGTTATCACAGCTGGAGGTAGGGGAGTTGGAAACCGGGTACCTGAGCAGCCTCAGAACTGAGCTGGTACCCACGGTCACTGATAGATGGTGAGTAAGGTTTTCCAAGATGCATTCCATCTGTTACCTGTGTATGGTGTTTGGTGAGGTGGGTGGTTCTGGGGTGACCTTTGGCCGTGTCCAGAGCTTGGCCTGGTGACCCACAAGCAAAGCCTCTGTGTTCTGTGCTACCTGTCCTCTGCGCCAAGAGCGCCTACACAGCAGAGACTTCTGTCTGAGCCGAGAGCGAAACTGCAGACAAGACTTCCCTCTGTGCCAAGAGCTCACACACAGCTGAGACTTCCATCTGAGCTGAGAGCACATGCGAGGCCGAGACTTCTGACTTCCCACTGAGCCGAGAGCAACCACACAGCCGAGCCTTCCATCTGCACAGAGAGCTCCAGGCCGGCCCTAGTTTTCTTCAAATTTCTATGATATTGGGCAAGGCAAGTGTGAGGGTTAGGGCTAGGGCTAACGTTAGGATTAGGCTTACAGCTAGTTTTAGTGCTACATTTAGGGCTAGGTTTTGGGAGGAGATTTATGGTTAGTGTTAGGACTATGGGTAATGTAAGAACTAGGATTATGGTTATGGCTAGTTTTAAGGTTAGGGTTATGGATAGGTCTAGTGTTAGGGAAGGTTTGGGTTAGGATAAGGTTTAGAACTAGGGTTAGTATTAGGGTAAGGGTCAGTGTTCAGGTTAGCATTGGATTTTCGGTTAGAAACACAAATTTACTAGGGTTAGTTCTAGGGGTATCGTTAGTCATTGTGTTAGACTAATGGTTATTGTTAATGCTGGAGCTAGGTTTTTGTTTAGGGCTATGGCTAGAGTTATGGCTATATTTAGGATTAAGTTTAGGTCTAGTGTTAATGTTACGGTTAGGTTTAGGTATAGGTTTACCCATAGGGCTAGTGTTAGTGTTTGGTTTAGGGTTAGGGTCAGGCTTAGACCTAGGGTTAGTTTTAGGGTCAGAATAAGGGTCAGGGATAGGCTTAGGGTTTGGGTTAGTGTTAGAGATAGAATGAGGCCTAGAGTTAGGATTAGTAATTGAGTTAGGGTTTGGGGTAGGCTAAGGATTAGGGTTAGGACTAGGGTAGCATTAGGGTGAGGGTTGGCATAGGGTAAGGGATAGGGTTAGAGCTAGGGTTAGGGTTAGAGTTAGTGTTAGTGTTAAGGTTAAAGCTAGGGTTAGGGTTCAGATTAAGGCTAGGTTTTGTGTTAGGGTTAGGGCTATTGCTAATGTAAGACCTGGCATTATGATTAAGGCTAGTTTTAGGATTAGGGTTAGGGCTAGGTTTAGTGTTTGGGTTAGGTTTAGGGTGTGGGTGATGTTTAGAGCTAAGGTTAGTTTTAGGATCAGAGTCAGGGTCATTATTAGTTGTACAGTTAGGTTTAGGACTCAAATTAGGGCTAGGGTAAGGGCTAGGCATAGTGTTAGGGATTGGTTTAGGTTAAGGTTTAGGATTAGAGCTGAAGCTCAGTTTTGTTTGAAACCTATGGCTATGGTGAGGGATAGTTTTCAAATTAGCATTAGGATTAGGGCTAGTGTTAGGGTGAGGTTTAGGTTTTAGGTTAGGGTTAGATTTAGAGTGAGGGTTAGATCTAAGTTTAGGGCTAGGGCTAAGTTTGGGGCTAGGGTTAGGGCTAGGCTTTAGGTCATGGTAAGGTATAATGTTAAAACTAGGGCTAGGGCTAGGGCAAGAGTTAGAGTTAGTCTTAGGGCTAGGGATATGATTAGATGTAGGGTTAGGGCTAAATTAGGTCTAGGATTAGAGCTAGGTTTAGTATTAGGGATAGGCCTTGGTTTAGGGCTAGGGTTAGAATTCGGGTTAGGGTACGGTATAATATATAGCTAGGTTAAGGGCTAGGGTGAGGGTTCACTTTAGGGTTAGGCCTAGTGATAGGGTTAGGGTTCGGATTAAGGCTAGGTTCAGGGCCAGGATTAGGTTTTTTTTTTTTTTTTTTTTTTTTTTTTTTTTTAGCATAAGGGCTAACATTAGGCCTAGCACTAATGTTAGGTCTAGGGTTATGGTTAGGGATAGTTTCAGGGTTAGGTTTATGGCTATGTATAGTGTAAGGTTTAGGTTGAGGGTTAGGGTCACTTTTGGAGATAGGGGTATTATTAGGGTCAGGGTAAAGGTTAGGGTTTGTTTAGGTTAAGGTTTAGGGTTAGGGCTCAAATTAGGTTAGATTATGTTTAGGGTTATGATAATGGATATGGTTAGATTTAGGGTTCAGGTTAGGTTTATGGTAATGAATAGGATAAGGGTTCTGGATAGAGTTAGGGTTATCCTAGGATTAGTATTAGGGTTAGGGTTAGGGTTAAGGTAATAGATAGGATTAAAGCTAGAGTTAGGGCTAGGGTTATGGTTAGGATTAAGGCTAGGGTTAGGATTAGGTTTAGAGTTAAGTTAGGGTTAAAGCTAGTGTTAGGGTTAGGGTTATTGCTAGGTTTTAGATTAAGTTATGGTTAGGTAGGGCTATGGCTAATATAAGAACTAGGGTTAGGATTAGGGCTAGTTTTAGGGTTAGGGTTAGGGCTAGGGCTAGTGTTAGGGTTAGGTTATGATTAGAGTGATGATTTGAAATAGGGTTAGTGTTAGGGTCAGAGTCAAGGTCAGTGTTAGTTTTAGGGTTAGGGATAACACTAGAAATAAGGTTGGAGTTATGGGTAGGTGTAGGGTTAGGTTTTGTGTTAGGGTTAGGGCAAGAATTAGGGCTAGGTCTAATGTCTGGTCTGAGGTTAGAGTTAGGTTAGTGTTAGGGTTAGGGCTAGGGCTCAGTTTTGTTTTAGAGCTACAGCTAGGTTTAGAACTAGTTTTAGGATTAGCGATAGTGTTAGGGCTACTGGTAGGGTGAGGTTCAGGCTTAGGGTTAGGGTTATATTTAGAGTTATGGTTAGATCTAGGGTTAGAACTTGGGCTAGGTTTAGGGGTTAGGTTAGGGCTAGTGTTAGGATTATGGTAACAGATAGAGTTAGTACGAGAAATAGGTGTAGGGCAAGAGCTAGAGTTAGTCTAAAAAGTAGGGTTAGAGTTAGGGTTACGATCAGCACTAAATTAGGGCTAGGATTAGAGCTAGGGTTAGTGTTAGGGATAGGGTAGGGTTAGCTATAGTGTTAGTGTTGGATTAGGATTAGGGTTAGGGTTAGGGGAAGGGGTGTGGTTATACCTAGGTTCCGAACTAGGGCGAGGGTTGAAATTAGGGATTGGGATAGGGTTAGGGTTCAGGTTAGGATTAAGGCTAGGTTTAGGGCTCGGATGAGGGCTTGTGTTTGTGTTAGGTTTAGGGCGAGAATTAGGTCTATGGCTAATGTCAGTTCGGGTTACACTTAGGGATAGTGTTAAGGTTAGGTTTATGTCTAGGTCTATTGTAAGGGTTAGGTTTGGGGAAAGGGTCTGGTTTAAAGCTAGGTGTATTGTTAGGGTAAGTGTCTTGTTTAGGGTTTGGTTTAGGTTATGATTTAGGTTTAGGGCTTGATTTAGCATTAGGATTAGGGATTGGGTTAGAGTAATTAATAAGGCTAGGTTTAGTGTTCAAGTTAGTTTTAGGAAATGGATAGGGTTAGTGTTAGAGATAGGTTTAGAGTTAGGCCTAGGGTTAACATTTGGATTAGGCTTATGTTTAGGGTAATGGATAGGTTTAGGGCTAGGGTTATGGTTAGGATTAGGGCTAGGGTTAGGGTTAGGGTTAAGCCTAGGTTAGTGTTAGGGTTAGGTTTAGGGTAAGTGTTAGGGTTTGAGCTATGGTTAGGGCTAGGGCAATGGTTAGGGTTAGTGTGACATATAGGTTTAGGGTTAGGATTAAGTTTAGAGATAGGTTTAGCTTTAGGGTTAGGGTTATGTTTAGGGTAATGGATAGAGTTAGAACTAGGGTTTGGCCTTGGTTATGGTTAGGATTAGGACTGGGGTTAGGGTTAGGGTTAGGTCTAGATTTATATTTGGGCAAGGTTAGTGTTTGAGCTAGGGTTAGGGTTAAGGCAAGGGTTAGGGTTAGGGTTAGGTCTAGGGTTAGGGTTAGGTTTACGGTTAGAGCTAGGTTTGGTGTGAGGTTTGGGGCTAACATTAGGGCTATATGTAATGTAAGACCTAGAGTTAGGGTTATGGCTAGGTCTATTGTTAGGGTTATGGCTAGATTTTGGGTTAGCATAAAATTTAGAGCTAGGATTTGTGTTACAGAAAGGGACAGTGTTTGGGTTAGGGTTATGGCCAGAATTAGGACTAGGTTTAGGTCTAGAGGTAGAGGTAGTGTTTGGGTTAGGTTAAGGATTATTGTGAGGGCTAAGGCTAGGTTTTTGTTTAGGTCTGGAGCTAGAGTTATGTCTAGATTTAGGATTAGGTTTTTGTCTAGTTCGAGTGTTAGGGTTTGGTTTAAGTATAGGGTTACCCATAGGGCTAGTGTTAGGGTTCAGTTTAGGGTTAGGATCAGGTTTAATCCTAGGGTTAGAGTTAGGGTCAGAATAAGGGTCAGGGTTAGGGTTAGGATTTGGGTTAAGGTTAGAGTTAGAATGAGGGCTAGGTTTAGGACTAGTAATAGTGTTCTGGTTTGGGGTAGGCTAAGGATTAGGATTAGGACTAGGGTAGCATCAGGGTGAAGATTTTGCTTAGGGTAAGGAATAGGGTTAGAGCTAGGGTTAGGTATAGGTCTAGGTTTTGTTTAGGGTTAGGTTTAAAGCTAGGTTTAGGTCTCAGATTAGAGCTAGCTTTTCTGTTAGCACAGGGCTATGGCTAATGTAAGAACTGGTGTTACGATTAGGGCTAGTTTTAGGGTTAGGGGTAGGGCTAGGTCTAGTGTTCAGGTTAAGTTTAGTGTTAGTGTGATGTTTAGAGCTAGGGTTATTTTTAGGGTCTGAGTCAGGGTCAGAGTAAGTTCTAGAGTTAGGGTTAGGACTCAAATTAGGGCTGGGGTTAGGACTAGGTATAAGCTTAGGTTTTAGTTTAGGTTAACAATTAGCATTAAGCCTATGACACGGTTTTGTTTGAGTGCTAGGTCTAGGGTTAGGGCTAGTTTTCCAATTAGCATTAGGGTTAGGGCTAGTGTTAGGGTGAGGTTTAGACTAAGGATTAGGGTATGATTTAGGTTAGGGTTAGGTGTAGGTATAGGGCTAGGGCGAAAGTAGGAATGGGGTTGGGTTAGGTTTAGGTCTAGGGTTTGTGTTATGGTAAGGGATAGATTTAGAACTAGGGTTAATACTAGGGTGAGAGTTAGGTTAGGTTTACAGTTAGGGTTAGGTTTAGGACTAAATTTGTGCTAGGATTAGGGCTAGGGTTAGTGTTAGGGCTAGGCCTACGTTTAGGGTTAGGGTTAGGGTTAGGATTAGTGTAAGGTATGATGTTATAGCTAGGTTTAGGGCGAGGTACAAAATAGGGTTAAGGCTAGGGTTATGGTTAGGGTTAGTATGAAGCCTAGGTTTAGGGCTAGGATTAGGGCTAGGTTTAGGGCTAGGATTAGGGTTTGGTTTTGTGTTAGGGTTAGGGTTATTATTAGTGCTAGGGCTAATGTCAGGTCTAGGTTTATGGTTAGGGTTAGTTTTAGGGTTAGGTTTATGGCTAGTTCTAGTGTAAGGTTTAGGTTGAGGGTTAGGGTCAGGTATAGAGACAGGGTTATTATTAGGGCCACTGTCATGATTAAGGTTTGAGTTAGGTTAAGGTTTAGGATCAGGGCTTTCATTAGCGTTAGGGTTAGTATTAAGGTTAGGGTAATGTTTATGTTTAGGTTTAGGTTTCAGGTTAGGTTTAGGGTAATGGACAAAGTTAGGGTTAGAGATAGGATTAGGGTTATCCTAAATTTAGCATTAGGGTTAGGGTTATGGTTAGGGTAATGGATAGAGTTAGAGCTAGAGTTAGGGCTAGGATTATGGTTAGGATTAAGGCTAGGGTTAGGTTTAGGGTTAGGGCAAGTTTTAGTGTTAGGGTTAGGTTTAGGGTAATGGTTAGGGCTCTGGTTAGTGTTGGGATTAAAACAGGAGTAGGGCTCAGATTAGTGCTAGGTTTTTGGTTAGGTTACGTCTAGGATTAGGGCTACAACTAACGTAAGAACTAGGGTTGTGATTAGGGCTACTTTTCGGGTTAAGGGTAGGGGTAGGTGTAGTTTTATGGTTAGGTATAATTTTAGGGTGATCTGAGAGCTATAGTTAGTGTTAGGGTCAGAATCAGGGTCAAGGTTAGGTTTTGGTTTAGGTTAAGGGTTAGAGTTAGGGCTATAGCTCGATTTTTTTAAGGCTAGGACTAGGTTAGAGCTAGTTTTAGGATTAGAGTTAGTGTTAGGGCTAGATTTAGTGTGAGGTTTAGGTTTAGGGTTGGGGTTAGTTTTAGAGTTATGGTTACATCTAGGGTTAGTGGTAGGGCTAGGTTTAGGGCTAAGGGTAGAGCAAGTGTTGGGGTTATGGTAAGGGATAGGGTTAGAACGAGGAATAGGGCTAGGGCGATAGTTAGAGTTCATATTAGTGCTAGTGTTAGGATTAGGGTTAGGGCTAAATTAGGGCTAGGATCATGTCTAGGATTAGTGTAAGGGTTAAATCTAGGGTTAGAGTTAGGGTTAGATTTAGGGGAAGGGTTGAGGTTATATCTAGGTTCAGATATAGGGCGAGGGATTAAATTAGGGATAGGGCTAGAGTTAGGGTTCGGGTTAGGATCAAGACTAGGTTTAGGGCTAGAATGAGGGCTAGCATTTGTGTTAGGGTTATGGCAAGAATTAGGGGTAATATCAGGTCTAGGGTTATGGTTAGGGATAGGTTTAGGGTAAGGTTTATGGCTAGGTCTATATTCAGAGTTAGGTTTAGGGTAAGGCTCAGGTTTAGACCTAGGGGTATTATAATGATCAGGTAGGGTTTTGGGTTTGGATTAGGTTGAGGTTTAGGGTTAGTGCTCAAATTAGCATTAGGGTTAGAGTTAGGGTTAGTGTAAGGGATAGGGTTAGGTTTTGTCTTCAGGTTAGGTTTAGGGTTCATGTTAGGTTTAAGTTAATGGATAGGGTTAGGGTTAGGCCTAGGGTTAGCATTAGGTGTATGGTTATTATTTGGGTAATTGATCGATTTAGAGCTATGGTTAGGGCTAGGATTATGTTTAGGATTAGGGCTAGAGTTAGGATTAGGGTTATGGTTAAGGCTAGGGTTAGGGTTAGGGTTAAGATTAGGATATGGGTTAGGGTTTAAGCTAGGGTTAGTGCTAAGGCTAGAGTTAGGTTTAGGTTTAGGTCAAGGGTTAGGGTTAGTATTAGGGTTAGTGTTAGGCTTAGTTTTTTCTTACCGTTAGGTTAAGGGTAAGGCTCATGGATTTAGTTATTGTTAGGGCTAAGTTGTGGGTTCAGGTTAGAATCAGAGCTAGGGATAAAGGTAGATTTAAAGTTATTAGAGCTAGGGTTAGCATTAGTTTTAGGGTTATGGTTAGGGTAATGGATAGAGTTAGAGCTAGGGTTTGGGCTATAGTTATGGATAGGATTAGGGCTAGGATTAGGGTTAGGTTTGGGGATAGGGTTTTTTTACCGTAACGATTAGGGTTTATGCTAGAGTTAGGACAAGGGCTAAGTTTTGGGTTAGGTTCAGCTTTAGGTCTAGGGATAAGATTATGGTAGGTTTAGGGTTAGGGTTAGGGTTAGTGCTACATTTATCATTAGGGTTAGGATAAGGGTTAGGGTAATGGATATGGTTAGATATAAGTTTAGGTTTAGGTTTAGGGTTACATTTAGTTTTAGGGTTAAGGTGAAGGCATGGTTAGGTTTAGGTTTCTACTACAGGATAGGGTTTGAGCTAGAGTTAGGACTATGGCAAGTGTTAGGTTTAGTGTTAGGTCTAGGGTTAGTTTTCTGGTTAGGGTTAGAGTTAGGGTTATGGCTAGGGTTATCAATAGGGTTAGGGTTAGGGTAAAGTTTATGTTCAGAGCTAGGTTTAGGGATAAGGTTAAGTTTAGGGTTAGGGATAGGGTTAGTGTTAGAGTTAGGGATAAGTCTAAGTTTATATTTACGGCAAGAGTTAGGCATTGAGTAAATTTAGGACTAAGGCTACAGTTAGGGTTAGGATTAAGGCTAGGGTTAGGGTGAGTGTTACACCTAAGGCTAGGTTTAGGCCTAGGATTCACTCTAGGTTTTGTGTTAGGTTAAGGTGTAGGGTTAGGGCTATGGGTAATGTAAGAGCTAGGATTATGATTAGGGCTACTTGGAGTGTTAGGGTTATGGCTAGGTCTAGTGTTAGGTTTAGATTTTCAGTTAGGGTCAGGTTTCGAGTTAGCTTAGTGTTAAATGCAGGGTCCGTGTTCAGGTTAGTGTTAGGGTTAAGGTTAAAGCCAGAATTAGGACTAGGTTTATGTCTACAGTAGGGTTAGACTTTGCATTAGGTTAAGGTTTATTGTTAGGGCTAGAGCTAGGTTTTTGTTTAGGTCTAGGGCTAGAGTTAAGGCTACATTTAGGATTAGGTTTAGGTCTAGGGCTTGTGGTAGAGTCAGGTTTAGTATAAGTTTACTGGTAGGGCTAGTGTTAAGGTTTGGTCTAGGGTTAGAATCAGATTTATACCTAGGGTTAGTGTTATGGTCAGAATAAGGGTCAGGGTTAGGGTTAGGGTTTGGGATAGGTTAGAGCTCGAATGAGGGCTAGGTTTAGGACTATTAATAGGGTTAGTGTTTTGATTAGCCTAAGTATTAGGGATAGGTCTAGGGTTACCATTAGGGTTAGGGTTTTGCTTAGGTTTAGGGATAGAGTTAGAGCTAGTGTTAGGGGTAGGGTTAGGATTAGGGTTAGTGTTAAAGCTAGGTTTAGGGCTCAGATTATGGCTAGTTTTTGTGTTAGCATTAGGGCTAGGGTTAGGGCAATGAATAATGTAAGAATCAGGATTACAATTTAGTTAGATTTAGGGTTAGTGTTTAAGATTAGTGTTTATGGTTAGGTTTAAGTTTAGGATGAATTTAGAGCTAGGGTTATTGTTAGATAGGAGTCAGGGACAGGGTTAATTTTAGGATTAGGACTCAAATTAGGGCTAGGTCTACTGTTAGGGTTTGGTTAAAGGTAAGAGTGGTGTTTTAGAGCTAGGGTGAGTGTTAGGGTATAAGTCAGGGTCAGGGTTAGTTTTAAGATAAGGGTTAGGACTCGAATTAGGGCTAGGATTTGTTCTAAGTGTAATTTAGTGTTTGTTTTAAGTTAAGGTTTAGGGTTATGTCTATTGCTTGGTTTTGTTTGAGTTCCAGGGTTAGGGTTAGCACTAGTTTTATGATGAATATTAGGGTTAGGTCTACTGTTAGTGTTAGGCTTAGGCTTATGGTTACAGTTATATTTAGTGTTAGGCTTAGGTCTAGGGTTAGGCTAGGACTAAGGATAGGGCAAGGGTTAGGGCGAGGGTTAGGGCTAGGTTTAGAGTTATGGTATGGGATAGGGTTAGAACTAGGAATAGGGCTAGTGTGAGAGTTAGAGTTTGTCTTAGGGCTAGGATTAGGGTTAGGGTTTGGATAAGGGTTAAGTTAAGGCCAGGATTAGGGCTAGAGTTAGTGTTCAGTTTAGGCCTAGCGATAGGGTTATGTTTAGGTTTATGTTTAGGATAAGGGATGGCATTATAGCTAGGTTTAGAGGTAGGGTTAGGGCTAGAGTAGGGATAGGCATAGGCGTAGAGTTAGGGTTATGATTAAGGCTAGGTTTAGGGCTAGGATGAGGGCTAGTGTTTTTTTTTTTTTTGTGGGGGGAGCTAGGATTAGGGCTAGGGCTAATATCATGTCTAGGGTTATGGTTAAAGATAATTTTAGGGTTAAGTTTAGGTCTACATCTAGTGTAAGGATTAGACTTAGGGTAAGAGTCATGTTTAGAGCTAGGGGAAATTTTAAGTTTAGGGTCAAGGTTAAGGTTTTGTTTAAGTTAGGATTTAGGTTTAGGGCTCGAATTAGCATTAGGGTTAGAGTTAGGGTAATGATAGGGTTTAGTTTAGGGTTCAGGTTAGGTTTAGGGTAATTGATAGGGTTAGCATTAGCAATAGGGTTAGGGTTAGGCTTAGGGTTAGCTTAAGGGTAAGAGTTATGGTTATGGTAGTGGGTCAGATTAGAGCTTAGGTTAGAACTAGGGTTAAGGTTAGGAATAGGTCTTGAGTTATGGTTAGGGTTAGGTTTAGAACTAGGGTTAGGTTTAGGGTTATGGTTAGTGTAAGGGTTCAGTTTTGAGCTAGAACTATGGCTAGAGAGAGGGTTAGTTTTAGGGTTAGGTCTAGGGATAGGATTATGGTAGAGTTAGTGTTAGGGTTAGGGTTAGGGCTAGGTTATCATTAAGGTTAGGTTTAGGGTTAGGGTAATGGATAGGGTTAGATATAGGGTTAGGGTTAGGGTTAGATTTTGGTTTAGGGTTTGGATTAGGGCTATGGTTATGTTTAGGTTTATGGTTAGGTTTAGGGTTTGAGTTAGGGTTACGGCTATGCTGAGTGTCAAATTTAGGATTGTGTCTAGGGTCAGTTTTCCGGTTAGTTTACCCTAACACTAGTCCTAGTCCTAACCCTAATCCTATAACTAGCCCAAATCATAACCCTAGTCCGTACATTGGCTGTAACTTTAAACCTAGCTCAAACTCTAACCAAAAGCTAGCTCTAAACTGAGACCTAACCTTAGCTTTAACCCTTACACTAACTCTAACACTAGCCCTAACCCTAACCCTAAACATAGCCCTAACCCTAGCTCTAACCCTATCCCTTACCCTAAGTTAACCCTAACATAATGATAACACTAGTCTTAACCTTAATCCTTACTTTAACCCAAACCCTAAACCTATTAGTAGTCCTAACCTTAGCCCTCATTCTAGCTCTAACCATAACCCAAACCTGACACTTATTCTGACCCTAACGGTAACCGTAGGTCTAAACCTGACCCTAACCGTAAACTGAAACCTAACACCAGCACTAGCAATAAACCTATACCTAAACCTAACCCTAACACTAGCCCTAACCCTAACCCTAAACCTAGTACTAATCCTATCCCTTACCCTAAGCCAAACCCTAACCTTAATGCTAACCCTAGTCCTAACCCTAATTCTTAGCCTAACACAAATCCTAAATTTATCACTAGTCCTAATCCTAGCCATCATTCTAGTTATAACCATAACCATAACACTAACCCTAACCCTGACCCTAACCATAAACCAAACTCTAACATTAGCCCTACCAATAAACCTATACCTAAACCTAATGCTAACACTAGCCCTAGACATAAACCTAATCATAAATCTAGCCATATCTCTCACCCACGACTGAAACAAAAACCTAGCCCTAGCCCTAATGATAACCCTTAACCTAACCCAAACACTAACCCTACATCTAGACCTAACCAATCCTAATTGAAGCTCTATCCCTAACCCTAATCCTAATCCAAATACAGACCCTGACAATAACAATAACTTAGCTTTAAAACTGATCCTAACCAAAACATAAACCTAACACTAGACCTAGCCATAACCCTAACCATAACCCTAGTCCTTATATACCCATAGCCCTAACCCAGATCTAAACCTAACACAAAATCTAGCCCTAATCCTAGGCCTAAACCTAGCCCTAAGCATAACCCTAACCATAATCGTATCCATCATGCTAATCCTAACCCACAACTTAGACCTAAACCTAGCTAAAACCCTAACCCTAACTCTAAACATAAACCTAGCCCTATCCCTAAACCTAACACTAACCCTAGCCCTAATCATAATGTTAATACTAGCCCTAATACTATATAATTATCCATTACAATAAACTTAACCCTAAACCTAATGATATCCCTAGCTCTAACTCTAACTGTAAACCTAATCCTAGACCTAACCCTCATCATAGCCCTAACCCTAGATCAAATCTTAAACTATACTCTAACTAACCCTAGCCCAAACTTTAACACTAACCCTAAAGCTAAAACTACCCCTAACCCCAACTGGACATCTAATCCTATCCATTAACCTAACTCTAAAGGTAACCTTAGCCCTAACCCTAACTCTAACCCTAACCTTAACTGTAAATCTAACCCTAGACATAACACTAAACCTAACTCTCACCCTAGCACTAACCCTAGTTCAAAACCTAACCTATATTCTAAACCTAACCCAAACAATAACCCTAGCCCTAGCCCTAACCCTAACCCTAACTCTAGCCCTAATCCTAACCAAAATGCTAGCCCTAACCCTAGCTCTAATGCTATCCATTACCCTAACAATAACCATAACACAAATGCTACCCCTAGGCCTAAATCTAACCCTATAACTAACCCTAACCATACCCATTATCCTAATATTAACCTGAATCCTAATCTTAAACCTACCCATTACCCTAAACCTAACTCTAACCCAAACCCTAATTTGAGCCCTAACCCTAAAACTTAACCTAAGCCATAACTGAAACCTGAAGCTGATCTTAAAAAACACCTAATTCTAAACTTGATCCTTACCCTAAACCTAACCCTTATAAAAGACCTAGCCATGAAACTAACCCTATAACTACCCCTAGCCATAACTCTAAACCTGACATATCCCTATGCCTAAAATTTTCCCTAAACCTAACAAAAGCCCTAGCCCTCATCCTAACACCAAATCTAGCCTTAATCCTAACCCAATCCTAACCCTATCCCTAAACCTAATTCTAATCATCTCCCTAGCCCTAAACCTAGCTATAACCCCATCTCTTCCCCTAAACCTAACCCTAAACATAGCCCTAAAATTAGGCCTAACCCTAACACTAATCCTAGACCTATTCCTAGGCCTAGTTTAGCCCTAATCCTAATCTTAACCCTAGCCTTAAGACTAAATCTAATTCTTGCCTAGCCCTATTTCTAGTTCTAACCCTATCCCTTACCATAACCTTAGCCTTAGCCCTAAAACATAACCGATGAATAGCACTAACCCTAATCCTTAACTTAAACCAAATCCTAACTCTACATCTAGTCCTAAGCCCACCCCTAATTCAACTCCTATCCCTAACCTAAAACTAACCCTGAACCTGACTCTGAACCTAACACTAATTGTAGCTCAAAACATCACCCTAAACTTAAACCTAATCCTAAAACTAGACTTAGTCCTAATTGTAACCCTAAAATTAGCCCCAATCATAACCCTAGTTCTTACATTAGCCATATCACTAACACTAGCCCTATCAAAACCCAAAACCTAGCCCTAATCTGAGCCCAAACACTAGCTTTAACCCTATCTCTAACCCTAAATGTAGCTCTACCCATTACCCTAAACCCAACCCTAACTTAATTCCTTACACTAACCCTAAACCTAACCCTAACCAAAACCCTAGCCCTAACCCTAGCTCTAACCCTATCCAATACCCTAAACTGAACCCTAACCCCCATTCTAACCCTCAGCCTAACCCTAACACATTCCCTAACCCTAACTTACCCATTATCCTAAACATAACCCTAACCCTAAAGCTAACCTAATACTAGACCTAGACGTAACAATAACCCTAAAACTAGACCCAATTGTAACCCTAGTTCTTACATTAGCCATAGACCTAAAGATAACATCAAACCTAACCCTAATCTGAGCCCTAACACTACCTTTAACTTAACCCTAGCCCTAACCCTAACCCTCACCCTAAGCCTAACCCTAAACCTAGCCCTAACCCTAGCACTAACCCTGTCCCTTACCCTAAGCCAAACTCTAACCCTAAAGCTACCTAGTTTTACCCTAATCCTTAGCCTAACCCAAAACCTAAGTTTATTACTAGTCCTAACACTAGCTCTCAATCTAGCTCTATCTCTATCCAAAACACTAAATCTAACCCTGACCCTTATTCTGACCCTAAATACTAACCAGAGGTCCAAATCTTACCCTAACCCTAACAGATCCCTAACATTGGTGCTACATGTAACCCTATACCTATACCTAACCCTAACACTAGACCTAGATCATACACCTAATCCTTCGTCTAGTGATAACTCTAGCCCTAGCCCTAAACAAAAACCTAGCCCTAGCCCTAACAACAACCCTTAACCTAACCCAAAAACTAACTCTACCCCTAGACCTAACCCTAGTCCTAATTCTGGACCTAATCATAAACCTAACCCTAACCCAAACACTGACCCTTACCCTAACACAAACCCTAGCTCAAAACCTTTTTTAACAGAAAACCTAACCCTAAACTAGACCTAGCCATATCACTAATGCTAAAACTAGCCATAACCATAAGCCAAAGCCTACCTCTAACTCTATACATTACCCTAACCATAACTCTAACACTAATGCTAACCCTAGCCCTAACCCTAACCCTGACTCTAACCCTAAACCTCGTCCTAGTGCAAATCTTAGCTCAATCCCGAACCCTAAAATGAAACCTAATGCTAACACTAAGCCTTGGCCTAAACCTAACCCTAAACTTAACCCTAGCCATAATCCTAACCTTAATCCTATGCATAACTTTAGCTCTAACGCTAACCATTACCCTAACCATAACCCTAACCCTAATGATAACCCAAGCCCTAAATCTACCCTAACCCTAACCCTAGACATAGCCATAAACCTAAACCTTGTCATAGACCTAACCCTAGCTCAAACCCTAACCATTACACAAAATTTAACCCTACACCTATTCCTAACACTACCTTAAGCCAAAAACTAATATTAACCTTAACCGTAACCCGACATCAAACCCTATCCAATACCCTAAAACTAATGATATCCCTAGCCCTAATCCTAACACTAACCTTGACCCTAACCGTAACTATAACCTTGGCCTAACCCTAAACCTAACATTCACCCTAGTGCTACCCTAGCTCAAACCCTAAACCATACCCTAAACCTAAACCTAACGCTATCCCTGGGCATAACCCTAGCCCTAACCCTACCTCAAGCCCTAATATTAACCATAACCCTTGCCCTAACCCTAGTTCTAACACTCTCCATTACTCTAAACATAACCCTTACTCTAATGCTAACCCTAGGCCTAAACCTAACCCTTTCACCTACTCTAACCCTATCTATTACCCTACACCTAACCTGAACCCTAAACCTAACCCTATCATACCATATACCTAACCCTAATGCTAATTTGAGCCCTAATCCTAAACCCTAACCTAAACCAAAACTGAAACCTGATTCTAACCCTAATCATACCTCCAGCTCTAAACCTAACCCTTATCCTAGACTTAGCCATAAATCTAACCCTCAATCTATCCCTAACCGTAACCCTATACCTGACACTAGCCCTAGACCTAATTCTTGCCATAACACTAAAACAAACCCTAGCCCTCATTCTAGCCCTAAACCTAGCCTTATTACTAACCCCAAACATAATCCTAGCCCTAACCATAATTCTAACCTTCGACCTAGCCCTAACACTAGCTATAACCCCATCCCTTCCCCTAAACCTAACCCTATCCCGAAACCTAAACCTAAGCCTAAAACTAGGCCTAAACCTAGCACAAAGCCTAGACCTAATCCTAGCCCTAATTTAGCCCCAAACCTAACCTAACCCTAGCCCTAAGACTAACTCTCTCACCCTAGTCCTATTCCTAGTTATATCCCCAAACCTTACCATAACCCTAAAACTTGCCCAAAACCTTAGCCCTAACCCAAGCCCTAGCCCTAATCCTACATCTAATCCTAACTCTAAATGTAACCCTAAACCTAAGCCTAAATCTCTCACTCACACAAGCTGTAACACTAACACTAATCCTAAAACTAGCCCTAACCTAGCCCAAGCCCTACAATAAAACAGAGCAATAGCCCTAACCCTAACATTTAACCTAAACCAAACCCTAAGCCTAGACCTAGCCCTAAACCTAGCTCTAATTTGAGTCCTATCCCTAACCCTAAAACTAACCCCGACCCTTACTGTGACCCAACACTAACTCTAGCTCTAATCATCACCCAAAACCTAAACCGAACCCAAACACTAGACCTAGCCCTAACCTTAACCCTAAAACTAGCGCTAATCGTAACCCTAGTTTTTACATTAGCTGTAGCCCTAATCCTAGCAGTACCCTAACCCAAAACCTATCCTAATCAGAGCCTTAACACTAGCTTTAACACTAACAATAACTGTAAACCTAGATCTAACACTTACCCTAAATCTAATGCTAACCCTAACCCTTGAGATAACCCAAAACCTAACACTAACCCTAGCCCTAATCCTAACAATAACCCTAGCCCTAAACCTAGCTCTAATCCTATCATTATTTTAACCCAAACCCTAACCCTAATGCTAACCCTAGGATAACCCTAATCCTATACCTAACCCTAAACCTATCCATTACATTAAAACTAACCTGAACCCTAAACCTAACCATATCCATAAACCTAATCCTAACCCTAACTCTAACACTAATTTGATCCCTAATCTTAAACATTAACCTAATCCAACCCGGAATCCTGTACCTTACCCTAATAATGCCCCTTGCTCTAAACCTTAACCTAACCCTTACACTATACCTAGCCATAACACTAACCCTCAAACTATCTCTAACCATAATCCTAACCTTAACCCTAGACATAACCCTAGCTCGAACCCTACCCATTACCCTAACCATAAACTTTACCCTAATGATAACACTAGACCTAAAGCTTAACATACCCTAAACATAAACCTAACCCTAGAACTAGCAGTGAACCTAACCCTAAACCTAACCTAAGCTAGCTCAAATCCTAACCCTAACCCTAAACCTAACCCTAACTCTAACCTAAACTTATCTGTAACTCTAACCTGACATCTAAATCTATTACCCTAACCCTAATGATAACCCTAGAGCTAACCCTAACACTAAACCTAACAGTAACCATGACCATAACCCTAGCACTAACCTTACCCTAGCACTAACCGTAGCTCAAACCCTAAACCATTTCTGAAACCTAATCCTAACACTAACCCTCGCCCTAACCCTGAACCTAACCCTAACTCTAGCCCTAATCCTAACCATAACCATAGCCCTAACCCTAGGTCTAACCCTATAAATTACCCTAATGATACCATAATGCTAATGCTAACTCTAGACCTAACCCTAAACCTATCACAAACCAAAACCATATCTATTACTCTAAACCTAACCTGAACCCTAATCCTAACCATATCCATTACCCCAACCCTAACTCTAACATTAATGCTAATTTGAGCCCTAAACCTAAACCTTATCCTAACTTAAACCCGAAGCCTGACCATGACCCTAATAATATGCCTAGCTCTAAACCTGACCCTTTCCCTAAACGTAACACTTAAAGTTGACCTAGCCATAAACCTAACCCTAAGACTCTCCCTAACTATAAACCTAGACCTGACAGGAGTCATAACCCTAATTCTTGCCCTAAACCTAACACAAAACCTATCCCTAATCCTAGTGTTAAAGCTAGCCTTAATCCTTACCCAAACCATAACCCTAGCCCTAACCCTAAAGCTAATTGTAAAACTAGCCCTAACCCTAACCATAGCACTAAAACAAAACTGAGCAACAGGCCTAACACTAAACCGTAACTTAAACCAAACACTAGAACTACACCTAGAATTAACCCTAGCCTTAATTCAAGTCATAATCCTAACCTTAAATATAACCCAGAACCTGACTCATATCCTAACATTCACCCTAGCTCTAAACAGCACCATAAACTTAAACCTAACTCTAGCCCTAATTCGAGTCCTAACCCTAACCGTAAAACTAACCCTGACCTGACTCATATCCTAACACTATCTCTAGCTATAAATATCAATCTAACTTTAAACCTAACCCTAACACTGACCTATCCCTAACCTAACCCTAAAACTAACCCTAATTGTAACCCTAGTTCTTATATTTGTCATTGCCCTAACACTAGCCTTAAACCTCACACAAAACTAGCCCTAATCTGAGCCTTGAACCTAGCTTTAACTCTAACCATAACCCTAACCCTAGCCCTAAACCTATGTCTAACCCTATCCCTTACCCTAAGCAAAACCCTAACCTTAATGGTAACCCTAGACCTATTCCTAATTCTTAGGCTAAACAAATATTAACCCTATTAATAGTCCTAACCCTAGATCTAATTCTAGCTCTAACTCTATCCAAAACTCTAAACCTAACCCTGACCCTTATTCTGACCATCACACAAACCAAAACAGGGTTTATGCTAGCTGCTTGAAACTGCACACACACATGTCCAATTGTTTGTGGAGATACTCTGGTATGTTCCTTGTGAGTGTAGACCTAAGCTGAAGCATACAGAAAACAACTTTATCCGAGAGCCTTTTAGGAGAAAGCAGGGAATATGCATGCACTGAAATTCCTCCCATAATTATTTTGTAGATTTGTTTGATACTGAGTAGGAATCATTATTTGGCTTGTCCCACAAAGCTCTCCAAGTGTTGAACTTCTAGGATCAATGGTTCTGTAATCAGATATGGGTTAGTGCTAGGTTTAGGGTTAGGGCTAGGTTTAGAAGTAGTGTTAGGGTGAGAGTAAGTTTTGTACAAATTTCTTTGATACTTGGAAGGAGTCATCTTTTATCTAGTCTTAATATGCTCCTCATGTTGGGCATTCTCATGTCAATGGTTCGCAAACAGGGACCCTCTGTATTTTAAGGTTTCATTTCATATTGACCTATACAGGTAAATGAAAATGGAGGTTGAAATCAAACACTAACCCTAACCGTAAATCTAAGCCTAATCCTAACATGATCCCAAACTCTAAACTTTCCAATAACAATAACCCTAACCCTAAACTTATCCCTAATCCTAACACTAACACTAACCCTAACCCTAACCCTAAACCTAACCCTAACACTAACCCTAAACTTAACCCTAACCCAAATTTTAGCACTAACAATAACTCTAACCCTAAACCTAACACAAATCCTAACTCAAACCATAATGCTTACCCTAACCTAACCCAAACCCTAACCCTTACTTAACCCTAACTGTAACCCAAACACTAACCCTAACCCTTAACCTAACCCTAATACTACCTGTAAACCAAACAGAAAACCTAACCTAACCCAAACCCTAACACTAAATCTAACTGTAACCCTAATTCTATCCTTAACACTTATCCTATCCCTAAAGCTAACCCTAACCCTAAAACGAAACCTAAACCTAAACCTAACCCTAACCCTAACATTATCCCTAATATTAAATCTTACCCTAACCCTAATGCTAAACCGAATGCTAATCTTAACCCTAACACTAACTTAACAATAAACCTAACCTTAACCCTCAACTTAACACCAATCCTAACACTAACCCTAACGCTAATCTTAACACAAACCCCAAACATAACAATACCACTAACCCTAAAACTAACACTAAAACTAAACCTGACCCCATTTCTGACACTAACACTAACACTATCTCTAACCCTAACCCTAACCCTAACTCTAACACTAACACTAACTCTAACCCTAAACCTAACACAAAACCTAACCTAAACCATAATCCTGACCATAACATAACCAGAACCCTAACCCTTACCTCACCCTAACACTAACCCTAACCCTAAAACTAACACTAACCCTAACCCCAACCCTAACAAAATCCTAAAACAAAACCACACCCTAACTCTAACACTAAAGCTAACCCTAACCCTAACCCTAACATTAACTCTAACCCTACCCCTAAAATTATCTCTAACACTAACTCTAACACAAAACCTAACATTAATACTAACCCTAACCCTAATACTAACAGTAACCCTATGATTACACTACCCCTAACCATAACCCTAAAAGAATCCTAACCTTAATCTTAACACTAACCCTAAATCTAACCCTAACAGTAACAGTAACCCTAACCCTAAACCTAACAGTAACCCTAACACTAACCTCAATCCTACCCTTAACCCTAACACTAACCCCAACTTTAACCCTAACCCTTAACTAACCCTATACCTAAACCTAACCATAACAGAAACACTAACCCTAACACAAACCCTAAAGCCAACCATAACCCTCACATTAACCCTAAACCTAACACGAAACCTAAAACTAAACCTAACCCAATCCTTAACACTAATCCTAACCCTAACTAAAACCCTAACCCTCAACCTATCAATAACCCTACCCATAACCCTAAAACTAACCCTAAACCTAACTCTAACCCTAATCCTAAACTTAAATCTCACCCTAACCCTAAACTTAACAAAAAACCTATCCATAACACTAACCCTATCATGAACATTGACCCTAATCTAACACTAACCCTAAATCTAACCCTAACCCTAAACCTAATAATAAAACTATCCCTAACCCTTATCTGAAACCTATCCTTAACCCTAATACTAAACCTAACCCTAACCCCAACCTAACCCTAAACCTAACACTAGCTCAACCCCTAAACTTAACTCTAACCCTTACCCTAATACTAACCCCAAACCTAACAATAGCCCTAACACTAAACCTAAAACTAACAATAAACAGAACCCTAACAATAAACCTAACACTAACTCTAACCCTAACCCTAACAATAAACCTATCCCTAAACCTAACCCTAACTGTAGCACTAAACCTAAGCCTAATCCTAACCCTAACATAAACCATAACCCACCTCGTAACCCTGAAACTAACCTAACCCTAATCCTAACCATAACTCTAACCCTAAACCTAACCCTATCTCTAACACGAACAGTGACACTAACCAAACCCTACCCTAACACTAAACCTAACCCCAACCCTAACCCTATAACTAAGGCTAACCCTAACCCTAATCCTAACATTAACCCTAAACCTAACCCTAATCCTAACACTTACCCTAATACTAAACATAACCCTAATTTGTAACCTAAACCTAACCCTAAACCGAACAGTTACCCTAAACCAAACCTTAATCCTAACCCCAACCCTATCACTAACACTAACAGTAACACTAACCCTAACCCTGACATTAATGCTAATCTTGCCCCTAACCCTAACACTATACCTAACCCTAACCCTAACCCTAACACTAAATCTAACCCTAATGATAACCCTAACACTAACCATAACATGATCCCTAACCCTAAACCAAACACTAACCCTAACCCTAACTCTATCCCTAACCCTAACAATCAACTTAAATCTAATCCTAAACCTAATATTAACCCTAATCCTAACACTAACACTAAATCTAACCTTAACCCTAACTCAAACCCTAACCAAAACCATAATCCTGACCCTAACGAAACCCTAACCCTAACCCTTACCTAACTCTAACCCTAAATCTAACACTAACCCTAAACCTAAACCTAACAATAACCCTAATGCCAACCCTAACCCTAAACCTAACCCTAACATGATACCTCATCCTAACTCTTACATTAAAGCTAACCTTAACCCTAAACCTAACCTTAAAACGAACCCTAAACCTAATCCTAACACTATCCCTAACTCAAACTCTTACAAAAACTCTAACACTAACAGTAATCCTAACCCAAACCCCAATCCTGACCGTAACCCTAATGATTATAGTAACCCTAATCCTAACACAAATCCTAAACCTAACACTACCCCTAAATGTAACCCTAACACTGACATTATACCTAACCCTAACACTAATCACAACCCTTACCTCAACATTAACACAAACACTAACTTTAACCCTAATCCTTAGCTAATCCTAACCCTAAGCCTAAACTTAACAGTAACCCTAACCATAACCCTAACACTAACCATAACCCCAACCCTAACCATCACACTAACCCTAACCCTAACCCTAACACTAACCCTAAATCTAAACCTAACCCTAACCCTAACACTAACCCTAACCCTAATCAATACCTAACACTACCTGTAACCTTAAAACTAACCCTAAACTTAACTCTAACCCTATTCCTAATCGTAACTATAAACTCAACCCTAAAACTAAAACTAACCCTAACACTAACCTGAAACAATACCCTAATCCTAACACTAAACCTAACTGTAACCCCAATCCTGACCCTAAACCTAACACTAACCCAAACCCTAAACCTAACCCTAATCCTTACCCAAACACTAACCGTAACCCTAATCCTAGGCCTTTCCATAAACATAACCCAAACACTAAACCTAACACTAACCTTAACTGTAACCCTATTCCTAACCCTAATATTAACAATAGCCCTAAATCTAAGCATAACCATAACCCTAACATAAACTGTAACCCACAACATAACCCTAACCCTAACCTAAACCTAATCATAAACGTAGCCCTAACACTAAACCTAATCCTATTTCTAACACAAACAGTGACACTTACCCTAACACTAACACTAAACCTAACCCCAACCATAACCCTATCACAAAGCCTAATCCTACCTTAACCCTAAACCTAACACTAACCCTTACGCTAATCCTAACCCTAACTAACCCTAATCTTAACACTAACCCTAACCATAATCCTAACTCCAACCCTAACACTAACACCATCCCTAAACCTGATCATAACCCTAACACAAACCATAACCCGAATCCTAACACTTACCCTAACACTAACCTTAATCTGACACCTAATTCTAAAACTAATCCTAACCCTAACGATAACCCTAACACTAAACCTAAACCTAAAACTAAACCTAAAACTTACCCTAACACTAAACCTAAACCTAATCTTAAACCTAACCCTAATCCTAACACTAAACCTAACCACCTAACACTAACCCTAAACCTAAGCCTATCACTAACACTAACCCTAACCCTAACACTAACCATAACCTGAACCCTAACCCTAACACTATTCTTAACCCTAACCCTTACCCTAACACTAACACTAAGCATAACATGAACACTAACCCTACACTAATCCTAACTCTAACCCTGACCCTAAAAATAACATTAAACCTAACCCTAAACCTAATACTAACACTAACCCTAAACCTAATCCTAACCTTTACCCTAACCCTAATAATAACCTTAAAACTAACCCTAACCCTAAACCTAACACAAAAACTAACTCTAACAAAAACCATAACCTGAATCCTAACACTAAGAATAACACTAACCTTAAACCTACAACTAACTGAAAAACTAGCCATAAACATAACCCAAACCCTAACCCTAACTGTAACCCTAATCCTAACATAATCCTAATCCTAACATAACATAACCCTAATCCAAACCTGAACCCTAATACTAAAACTAACCCTAGCCCTAATGCTAACACTAAACATAAACCTAACCCTAACACTAAACCTAACACTTACCCTAACACTAACCCAAACACTAAACTTAACCTTAACCCTAACACTAACGCTAACCCTAAACATAACCGTAACCATAACACTAATCCTAACCCTAACCCTAAACCAAACCCTAAAACTAACCCTAAAGCTAAACCTACACCTAACACTAACCCTAACCCTAACCGTAAACATAACTCTAATCATAATTCTTCCCCTAACACTAACCCTAACACTAACACTAACAGAAACCCTAACCCTAAACCTAACACTAATCCTAACCGTAACCCTAAACTAACACAGAACCCAAAGCTAACCCTAAACTCCCTAACACTAAGCCTAATCCTCACTCTAACCTTAACCTTAACCCTAGCACTAACACTAATGCTAAACCTAAACATAAGACTAGCTTTTCTAAAGAGAGAGAGAGAGAGAGAGAGAGAGAGAGAGAGAGAGAGAGAGAGAGAGAGAGAATTTATATATATTAGTTTTGGCAGGACAATGCCGCAGTCTGGCTGGGCACAATTCAGGAGCCACTTGTCAAAAGAAACAAACTTTATTTTTAGAACACACACACCGCACCACACAGCTCTTCAGGAATTCCCTCAGAGCCCAACTGCCACCACCGGCTTCCCACAAGCCTCAACCTCCCCCACTCCTCCTGCTCTTGAGGCCGATTGGCTGGGTCACATGGGCGGAGCCAATAAAATGTCCCCCAATTAGCAGCTCCGTCGTCTGAAAGGGTGGGGAAACAGCCCAATGAGCATCACGGCAGAGGAGCCAATCAGTTGGCAGCTAGAAGTTTGCTTGGGCTGCTTTGAGCCAATCATCAGCTGGCAGCTGGAAGTTTGCTGGCAGCTAGAAGTTTGCTGGGGCCCCTTCGGCTGTGGCTCTCAACATCTCCCCCTCTCTGTTTCACAAGCAGAAGTGAGGAAGATAAGTCAATTACCACCGATGACACCATCAGCAAAAATACCCCAACACTACCAGAAGTCGCTGCACCAACAGATAGTTCACAATGCATACAAGTGAGTTCAAAATGCATACAAGTGATACATAGTCCAGGCAAGTTCTGCAAGTAGTTCAGTGATAGCTATTGTAGAAGATGTAGATTGGTTTTATCTTTGTCTTCACTGGCACTGGGATGAAGATAGAAATTCTGGCAATAATGGCTAAAGAAAAAATTATGTAACATTCCAGAAGGCACTAAAAGAAAACAATTTTCTTAACAATTTACATTATCTTAAACAGAATTATTAAATATAATGAAAAGGAAAGGTGAAAGTAAACAAATAGACATGTTAACCTCCTTTTTTGTTCACATAGTAAAACAATCCTCAATAGCTGTTTACCCAATTTAAATTAAACCATTTAAATCATGTGAATAAAAAAAATATTTGGATCCATTTTTTCATGAGTGCTCATCATATATGATATATGGACATATGTACATACAAACATACAACATAAAACACAAGTGTGCACACATAATATAATACATGCAACACATAACATAATAGTAAAGGCCTTATAACTTTTTACAGGTGAAATCTCCATTGCAATGTTTAAAAACTCTATAGTCAAAAAATAGAACTGATCAGCAAAACATTAACCTAGGTCTGTATGAGCTCAAAAAACAAAATAGAACTTCATGATGTGGGAAAGGACAATAATAAAATAGATACTGAAAAAAGCATCCTGGTTCTGTAGCAGATGTAAGGGTAGCCAAAGTGGAGTTCTGGATATCAGCTGTTATGGATTTGAGCCAAATCATCTTCTTTTTGGTCTGTAGAAATCGCTTTAGTTAATCTCTCTGGAATCCAAGTCAGCTGCTGTTTTCCCTGTAGAAACACGCAAACAGACCCCAGACTCCATACAATCAATGGGTCAGGACCTTAGTTAATCTCTTTAAACATACAGAATCTTTAAACATCACAACAGCATGTAATACTGCATTAAGTTCTACCTTTTGAGCTGATTGTTTGGGTATTAAAAATGTAAAAGTTTGATCAGGTGTAACTATTGCTGCTGTACCATTATTTGACCCATCAATGAATATATTTGGAGCATTCATAATAGGTGATTTTCTTGTAATTTTAGGAAAAATTACAGGATGCAATGACCCACAAGACAATAAAGGATTAGATGGTAAGTGGTTATCAAATGAAACATTAGATTTGCACATGATTATTGACCAAGTATTTAACTCATTACCTAAATCATCAACTTGATCCATACTATATGGAGTAATAATTTAATTGGGAGAAATTCCAAACACTCCCTTTGTTGCTTTTATTCTCTTGAGTATTAATTGTTCTACAGCCTCATGATACCTAGTAAGAATAGTGTTAGGAGAATAAGATAAATGTATCCATAATAACGGACCTTATGCCAAAATACTCCTGTAGGAATATTTTTGTTGGTAGTACAATAAATAATAAAGGCAAACTTATATAAATTCTATACAAAATCATATTTTCCATATATGTTTCAATGATTTGTTTTATTAAGAGAGAGAGAGAGAGAGAGAGAGAGAGAGAGAGAGAGAGAGAGAGAGAATTTTAATATGTATTTTTTAGTTCTCGGCAGACACAACATCTTTGTATGTGGTGCTGAGGATCGAACCCGGGCCGCACGCATGCTAGGCAAGCGCGCTACCGCTTGAGCCACATCCCCAGCCCTCAATGATTTTTAATGCCTTTCTTGCTTTAGGCATTATCATTTGGAGTGAATTTGGATCTGATGGACCTTTTCAGATACCAAATAAAGGTCCCAACTCTCCTGTTGGTATACCTAGATAAGGCCTTATCCAATTTATGTGTCCTAATAACTTTTGAAGTGATTTGAGTTGATCTACTTGTATTTGAATTTATGGTGGATGGACCATGGTTGAGGATAATAGAACTCCTAAATAATTAATTGGAAAATTTAATTGTACTTTATCTATTGCTATCTCTAGATTATACTTTTTTAATAAGTTTGTAAGTGTGGCATAACATTCTAGCAATGTGTTTTTATCTTTGTGTGCTAATAATATATCATCTATATAGTGAAATATTTGTAGTTCAGGATTTTGATTTCTAAGTGGCTGGATTACCTTGTTAACATAAATTTGACACATAGTTGGGCTGCTAGCCATCCCTTGAGGGAGTACTTTCCATTCATATCTCTGATCAGGACCTTCATGATTCAGTGCAGGGATAGTAAATGCAAAACATGAAATATCCTCAGGATAAATTGGAATTGAAAAAAAAAAAAACACAATCTTTAATATCTATAACTAAAACATACCAGTTTTTTGGCAAAGCAGACAACTGAGGAATCCCCCATTGAGCAGGTCCCATAATAACCATCTCATTAATAATGGCTCTTAAATCTTGCAATAATCTCCATTTACCAGATTTCTTTTTGATGACAAATTATGGAAGTATTATGGGGAGATACAGAATGTTGTATATGTCCTTCCGCTAATTGTTGTTTGAGCAGGTCATGGGCTGCTTGTATTTTTTCTTTAGTCAGGGGCCACTGAGGAACCCATACTGGTCTTTCTGATTTCCAAGTAATTTTTATTGTCTCAGTGACCCCTTTAGAAATTCCAACCCATGTCTCTCTGTTCCTTTATCTATCTTGATCTATTTGTATTGGTGCTGCTATACCTTGTTCTTGTTCTTCTAATTTTTTTTTTTTGTTGCTGCTGATCCTCATAAGGTCCCTTTTCTAACAACATATCTTGATTTCTCTGAGGATAACCAGCTGCTGCATTTCAACTAGCTGTCTCCTTTCAAAATTCCTCATTGGCAACATTCCATAACAGGTATTGTCCTCCATTTAGCACAGCTTTACACATATTAGCCCAATCTGCTGGCATTATGTTGAAGTTGGTAATGGATTCGACCATGCTTACAGTGAAGGGTGCTTGAGGACCATAGGTTGTTAACAGCCTCTTTTAGCTGCTTCACTGTTTTGAAATTTAAAGCATGGTGAATTCGCTGCCATCCTGCCTCAAATACAGGGCATGTTAATATTTGAGATCCTGTCTCAGGATCTCAACTATCAACTGCGGGGGTTGGGGGCCTCCCAGCATATGGCCCCAGCAAACTTCCAGCATATGGAAGTAGTGTTATTGGTTGGACACTTACGCCCTCTGGTGATAGAAAGGTGTTAGTAGCAGCCTCCTGTAGAGGTGGCGCTGTTGGTTGGACAATAACCCTAATCCTTATCCTAACACAAAACCTAACTCTAACACTCACCCTAACTCTAACCATAAACCTAACACTACCCTAACCCAACCCTAACTCTATCCCTAAACCTAACTACAACCCTAACCCAAACACTAATGCTAACCCATAACCTAATCCTAACCTTAACACTGACCCTAACCGTAAATCTAAACCTAAACCTAACTTTAACAGTAATCCTTACCCTAACACGAACCCTAAACGTAACCCTAACACTAACCTAACCCTAACCATAAAACTAAACCTAATATTAAACCGAATCCTAACCCTAACCTTTACCCTAACACTAACCCTAACCCTAACCATGATACTAACCTAACAGTAACACTAAACCTAACCCTAATTCTCATCCTCACCCTAAAACTAAGTTGTCACTAAAAATAATCCTAAACTTAACACGAACCCTAAACCTAACCCTAACACTAACCTTCACCATAACACTAACCCTAACCCTAACACTAACACAAAACCTAACCAAATCCTAACTTTATCACAATACTTACACTAACCCTAACCCCAACCCTAACCCTAGACATAAAGCTAACCCTAACCCTAAAACTAACCCTAAACCTCACCCTAAACCTAACCCTAAACCTAACACTAACACTAAATGTAATCCTAACACTAACCCTAAACCTAACTCTAACCATTACCAAAACACTAGTCCTAGCCCTATCCCTAACCCTAACCCTAATCCTAACCCTATCTCTAACCCTCACACTAACCCTAACCCTAAACCTAACCCTAAATCTAACTCTAGCCATAATACTAACCCTAATAATAAAACACCCAAAACCTCACCATAATTAAAAACCTAACCTAAACACAAATCTAACCCTAAACCTCATCCTAACACTAATCCTAAAACTAACCCTAAACCTAAC
Source organism: Marmota monax (assembly GCF_021218885.2). Taxonomy (NCBI): domain Eukaryota; kingdom Metazoa; phylum Chordata; class Mammalia; order Rodentia; family Sciuridae; genus Marmota; species Marmota monax. Next base: position 48,104 of record NW_026694005.1, on the reverse strand, counting down.
ACAAATCCTAAAGCTAACCCTAACCCTAACCCAATCCCTAATCCTAACCCTAACCCTTACCATAACTGTAACCCTATCCCCAACACTAACCCTTATCATAACTCTAACCCTAATCAAACCTTAACCCTAATCTTAACTTAACACTAACCCTAACCCAAACTTTATCCCTAACACTAACCCAAACCCTAACACCAACCCTAATTTTAACAGTAAACCTAACCATAAAACTAAACATAATATGAACCCTAAAAGAATTTCCAACCCTAACACAAACACTAAATCTAAACTTAACCCAAAACTAATACTAACCCTAATCCTTACCCTAACAGTAACACTAACCTTAACCCTAACCCTAACTCTAACCCTAAACCTAAGCCTAACCCTAATCCTAACCCTAAACCAAACCCTTACCCTAACTGTAACCCTGTCACTAACACTAACCCTAACCTTTACCTAACCCTAACTCTAACCCTAACCCTAAACCTAACACTAACACTAACCCTAACCATACGCTAAACACTAACCTAATCATAACACTAACCCTAACCCTACCTCTAACCCTCACCGTAAACTTAAAAATAACTCTAACTCTAACCCAAACACGAACCCTAACCTTACCCGTAACCTGAACCTAACTCTAACACAACCTCACCGTAACTCTAACCCTAACCCTAACAAAAACCCTAACCAAATACTAACCTTGAACTAACCTTAACCCTATCCCTAACCACAACCCTAAACCTAACCCTAAAGCTAAACCTAACCCTGACACTAACCCTAAGCCTCAACCTAAACCTAATTTGTAACCTAACCCTAACCCTAACACTAACACTAACCCTTAACCTAACTCTAACCATAACCCAAACACTAAACCTTACCTTAACCCTAACTCTAACCATAACACTAACCCTAATCATAACCCTAAACCTAACACTAACACAACCCATAGCCCTAACCCTAACCATAACACTAACCCTAAATCTAACTCTAACCTTAACATAAACACTAAACCTAACCTTAACCCTAACTCTAACCGTAACACTAACCCTAACCATAATTCTAACCCTAACACTAACACAACCCCTAAACCTAACCCTAACACTGACTCTAACCGTAGCCCTAATCCTATCCCTAACCCTAACCCTAACGCTAAACCTAACCCTAAACCTAAAACCAAAACTAACCTTTACCATAAACATAACCCTAACCCTAACACTAAACCTAACCATAACCATAACCCTAACCATAACAGTAACTGTAACCCTAATTCTAAACCTAAACCAAAAAGTAACCCTTATCCTATCCCTAACCCTAACACTATCCCTAACCTAACCCTAACACTATCACAGAACCTAATTCTAAACCTAACCCTAACCCTAACCCTCACGCTAACCCTTACCATAACACAAACCTTAACCCTAACCCTAACACTAATACTAACCCTTGCTCTAACATTAACCCTAACCTACAAGTCACCCTCAAACTAACCCTAAACCTAACCCTAAGCCTTAATCTAACCCTAAACCTAACCCTAACCCTAACCCTTACCCTAACCCTTACCCTAACACAAAACTTATCCCTCACATGAACACTAATCCTAACTCTAACCCTAACCCTAACCCTAACTGTAAAACTAAACCTAAACCTAATCCAAACCTTAACCCTAACCCTAGACCTAACCCTAAATATTACCCTAAACCTAACCCTAAAATGAACCCTAACCCTAACCCTAACTGTAATACTAATCCTAACACTGACCTTAGCCCTAACCCTAGACCTATCCCTAAACATAAATCTCTCCCTAACCATAACCCTAACACTAACTTCTAAAGGTAACACTAAAACTAACCCTAACCCTAACCATGAAACTAAATTTAATACTAACCCTTACACTAACACTAAACCTTATCCCAAACCTAACACTAACTCTAACACTATCCCTAACCTAATCCTAACACTAACCATAACCCAGCAATAACCCTATCACTAATCCTAACCCTAAGCCTAACCCTAAACCTACCACTAACCCTATCCCTGACCCTTACTTTAACCCTAACACTAACATTCTCCCTCACCCTTACTTTAACCCTAACACTAACACTCTCCCTCACACTTACCCTAACACTATACCTAAACTACAAATAACTCTATAACTAACCCTAACCCTAACCCTTGCTTCAATTTAACCCTCTTTCTAATCATAACCAAAACCGTAATTTTAACTCTTACCCTAACACAAAACTTAAACCTAACCCTTACCCTAACACAAACCATAATTCTTACCCTAACACTAAACTTAACACTAACCCTGACCCAAACCCTAACCCCAATTCTAAAACTAACCCTACCATAACCGGCAGCCTAACCCTAACCCAAACCCCAAAACTAAACTCAACCATAAACATAACCCTAACCCTAACACTAAACCTAAACATAACCCTAACCCTAATCGTAACACTAATCTTAACTGTAATTCTAAACTTAACCTAAAAGTAACTCTAATCCTATCCCTAACCCTAACACTATCCCTAACCCTAACACTAACACTAACACTGAACCTAATCCTAAACATAACCCTACCACAACCCTCACCCTAAACCTTACCATAACACAAACCTTAACCCTAACCCTAACACTAATCCTAACCCTTACCCTAACACTAACTCTAACCTACAAGAAACCCTAAAACTAACCCTAAACATTACCCTAAGCCTCACTCTAACCATGAACCTAACCATAACCCTAACGCTGTCAAAAACACAAACCTTATCCCTCACACGAACACTAATCCTAACACTAACCCTAACTCTGTCAAAAACACAAACCTTATCCGCCACACGAACACTAATCCTAACACTAACCCTAACCCTAAATCTAAAACTAAACCTAATGAAAACCCTAACCCTTACCCTAGAACTAACCCTAAACATAACCCTAACCTTAACCCTAAAACGAACCCAAATCCTAACTCTAACTGTAACAATAACCCTAACCCTGACCTTAGCAGTAACCCTAAACCTATACCTAACCATAACACTCTACATAAACCTAACCATAACACTAACACTAAAGATAACACTAAAACTAACCCTAAAAATAAACCTGAAATTAATCCTAATCCTAACCCTTACACTAACCCTAAACCTAAACCTATCACTAACTTTAACCCTAACCCTAATCCTAACACTAACCCTAACCCCAACACTAACCCTATCACTAACCCTAAACCTAACACTAATCCTATCCCTAATCCTTACTTTAACCCTAACACTAACCGTAACACTAACACTAACACTATGCCTAAACTACCCATAACCCTAAAACTAACCCTAATCCTAAACCTATGCCTCACTCTCACCCTCTTTCTAATCATAACAAAAACCCTAATTTAAAACACTACCTAACACAAAACCTAAAGCTAACCCTTACCCTAACACAAACCATAATTCTTACCCTAACACTAACCTTAACACTAACCCTAACCCGGAACCTAATCCTAACCCAAAAACTAACCTTAACCATAAACCTAACCCTAATCCTAACACTAAACATACCCATAACCCAAACCCTAACCGTAACACTAACCGTAACACTAATTCTAACCCTAAACCTAAAAGTAACACTAAACCTATCCTTAACCCTAACACTATCCCTAACCCTAAACTTAACACTAACACTGAACCTAACCCTAAACCTGACCCTACCCCTAACCCTCACCCTAACCCTTACCATAACATAAACCCTAACCCTAACACTAATCCTAAACTTAACCCTAACACTAACCCTAACATACAAGTAACCCTAAAACTAAACCTAAACCTAACCCTAAACCTAACTCTAAGCCTCACTCTACCCCCAATCCTAACCCTAACCCTAACCCTTACCCTATCCCTAACCCTAACACAAACCCTAACCCTAAACCTTACCCTAACACAAACCATATCCCTCACACAAACACAATCCTAACACTAAAACTAACTCTAACCCTAACCTGAACCCTAGAACTAACCGTAAACCTAAAACTAACCCTAAACTTAATCCTAATCCTAAGCCTAATATGAACCCTAAAACTAACCCTAACCCTAACTGTAACACTAACACTAACCCTAATTGTACCCCTAACCCTAAAACTATCACTACCCTAACACTCTCTCTTTTTTTTTTCTTTTAATTTTTTATTGTTGGTTGTTCAAAACATTACAAATTTCTTGACATATCATATTCCACACTTTGATTCAAGTGGGTTATGAATTCCCACCTTCACCCCATACACAGATTGCAGAATCACATCAGTTACACATCCATTGATTTACATATTGCCATACTAGTGTCTGTTGTTCTCCGCTGCATTTCCCATCCTCCACCATCCCCCTCCCCACCTCTCCCCTCCCCTCCCCTCCTCTCTCTCTACCCCTCCACTGTATATCCCTGAGGGTCTCCTTCCATTTCCATGCAATTTCCCTTCTCTCTCCCTTTCCCTCCCACCTCTCATCCCTGTTTAATGTTAATCTTCTTCTCATGCTCTTCGTCCATACTCTGATGTTAGTTACTCTCCTTATATCAAAGAAGACATTTGGCATTTGTTTTTTAGGGATTGGCTAGCTTCACTTAGCATAATCTGCTCTAATGCCATCCATGTCCCTGCAAATTCTATGATTTTGTCATTTTTTAATGCAGAGTAATACTCCATTGTGTATAAATGCCACATTTTTTTATCCATTTGTCTATTGTAGGGCATCTAGGTTGGTTCCACAGTCTTGCTATTGTGAATTGTGCTGCTATGAACATCAATGTAGCACTGTCCCTGTAGCATGCTCTTTTTAGGTCTTTAGGGAATAGACCGAGAAGGGGAATAGCTGGGTCAAATGGTGGCTCCATTCCCAGCTTTCCAAGAAATCTCCATACTGCTTTCCAAATTGGCCGCACCAATTTGCAGTTCCACCAGCAATGTACAAGTATACCCTTTTTCCCACATCCTCGCCAGCACTTGTTGTTGTTTGACTTCATAATGGCTGCCAATCTTACTGGAGTGAGATGGTATCTTAGGGTGGTTTTGATTTGCATTTCTCTGACAGCTAGAGATGGTGAGCATTTTTTCATGTACTTGTTGATTGACTGTATGTCCTCTTCTGAGAAGTGTCTGTTCAGGGGGTTGGCCCATTTGTTGATTGGGTTGTTTGTTCTCTTATTGTCTAATTTTTTGAGTTCTTTGTATACTCTGGATATTAGGGCTCTATCTGAAGTGTGAGGAGTAAAGATTTGTTCCCAGGGTGTAGGCTCCCTATTTACCTCTCTTATTGTTTCTTTTGCTGAGAAAAAACTTTGTAGTTTGAGTAAGTACCATTTGTTGATTCTAGTTATTAAATTTTGTGCTATGGGTGTCCTATTGAGGAATTTGGAGCCCGACCCCACCGAATGTAGATCATAGCCAACTTTTTCTTCTATCAGACGGCGTGTCTCTGATTTGATATCAAGCTCCTTGATCCATTTTGAATTCACTTTTGTGCATGGTGCGAGAAAGGGATTCAGTTTCATTTTGTTGCATATGGATTTCCAGTTTTCCCAGCACCATTTGTTGAGGATGCTATCCTTCCTCCATTGCATGCTTTTAGCCCCTTTATCAAATATAAGATAGTTGTAGTTTTGTGGATTGGTTTCTGTGTCCTCTATTCTGTACCATTGGTCCACCCACCTGTTTTGGTACCAGTACCATGCTGTTTTTGTTACTATTGCTCTGTAGTATAGTTTGAAGTCTGGTATCGCTATACCGCCTGATTCACATTCCTGCTTAGCATTGTTTCTGCTATTCCGGGTCTTTTATTTTTCCATATGAATTTCATGATTGCTTTCTCTATTTCTACAAGAAATGCCGTTGGGATTTTGATTGGCATTGCATTAAACCTATAGAGAACTTTTGGTAATATCGCCATTTTGATGATGTTAGTTCTGCCTATCCATGAACAGGGTATATTTTCCATCTTCTAAGATCTTCTTCTATTTCTCTCTTTAGGGTTCTGTAGTTTTCATTGTATAAGTCTTTCACCTCTTTGTTAGGTTGATTCCCAAGTATTTCTTTTTTTTTCTTGAAGATATTGTGAATGGAGTGGTTGTCCTCATTTCCATTTCAGAGGATTTGTTGCTGATATACAGTAATGCCTTTGATTTATGCATGTTGATTTTATATCCTGCCACTTTGCTGAATTCATTTATTAGCTCTAATAGTTTCTTTGTAGAGCCTTTTGTGTCTGCTAGGTATAGAATCATATCATCTGCAAATATTGATAATTTAAGTTCTTCTTTTCCTATTTTTATGCCTTTAATTTCTTTCATCTGTCTAATTGCCCTGGCCAGTGTTTCGAGAACTATGTTGAACAGAAGTGGTGAGAGAGGGCATCCCTGTCTTGTTCCAGATTTTAGAGGGAATGCCTTCAGTTTTTCTCCATTCAGAATGATGCTAGCCTGAGGCTTAGCATAGATTGCTTTTACAATATTGAGGTATGTTCCTGTTATCCCTAGTTTTTCAAGAGTTTTGAACATAAAGCGATGCTGTACTTTGTTGAATGCTTTTTCCGCATATATCAAGATGATCATATGGTTCTTATTTTTAAGTCTATTGATGTGGTGAATAACATTTATTGATTTCTGTATATTGAACCAGCCTTGCATCCCAGGGATGAATCCTAGTTGATCATGGTGCACATTTTTTTTTGATATGTTTTTGTATCCGATTTGCCAGAATTTTATTGAGGATTTTTGCTCTAGGTTCATTAGAGATGTTGGTCTGTAGTTTTCTTTCTTTGAAGTGTCTTTGTCTGGTTTAGGTATCAGGGTGATGTTGGCCTCATAGAATGAATTTGGAAGTTCTCCCTCCTTTTCTATTTCCTGAAGTATCTTGAAAAATATTGGTATTATTTCTTCTTTAAAGGTTTTGTTAAACTCTGCTGTATACCCATCTGGTCCTGGGCTTTTCTTAGTTGGTAGTCTTTTGATGGTTTCTTCTATTTCCTCAATTGATATTGGTCTGTTTAGGTTGTCTATACCCTTCTGACTCAATCTGGCAGATCATATGACTTAAGAAATTTATCGATGCCTTCACTACCTTCTAATTTATTGGAGTATAAGGATTCAAAATAGTTTTTGATTATCTTCTGTATTTCTGAAGTGTCTGTTGTGATATTGCCTTTTTCATCCCGTATGCTAGTAATTTGAGTTCTCTCTCTTCTTCTCTTCGCTAGCATGGCTAAGGGTCTGAAGATTTTGTTTATTTTTTCAAAGAACCAACTTTTAGTTTTGTCAATTTTTTCAATTGTTTCTTTTGTTTCGAATTCATTAATTTCAGCTCTGATTTTAATTATATCTTGCACTAACACTCTCTCTAACTTTAACCCTAACACTAAATCAAACCCAAACCTAGCCCTAACTCTAACACTAACCCCAGCCCTAACACTAACACTAACCCTAACCCTACCCCTTACAATTAACCTAAACCTAACCATAACCCCAACCTTAACCATAAAACTAACCCTAACCATAACCCTAAGCCTAAACCTAACCCTAGCACTAAACCTAACCCTAATCTAACCCTAAAACTAGCATCAAACCTAAAGATTACTGTAACCCTAACCCTAAGATGAACACTAATCCTAACCCTAACCATAACCATAAACCTAACACTACACATAACATTAAACCTAATCCTAACCATCACCCAAACACTAAGATGAACCCTATACCTAACCCTAATGCTAACACTAAACCTAAGCTTAACTCTATTCCTAATGCTAACCAAAACACTAACCTTAAACCTAACCCTAACACTAACCATAAAACTAAACCTATTCCTAACCCTAACCTTAAAAATAACCCTAACACCAACCCTAACCCTAATCCTAATCCTGACTTTTAAACTTACTCCTAACCCTATCCTTAACCCTAGCACTAACCCTAAACCTATTCTTAACCCTAAAGTTAATCCTAATCTTAACCCTAAACCTTACCCTAACACTAACCATAACACCCTACCACAAAGTTTAACCCATTCCATAACAGTAACCTTAACCCTAACCTAACACTAACACAAGTTTTAACCCTAAACAAACAATAAGCCTAACCCTAACACTAACCATTACCCTAACCCTAAACCTAAACCTTATCCTACATGTAACCCTAACTCTAACACTAACCCTAACACAAACCCTAACCAAACCCTAAACCTTACCTTGTTCGTAATCCTAACCCTAACCCTAACACTTACCCTAACCTTAACCGTTACCCTAACCCTAACACTCACCTAATCTTAACCATAAACCTAATGCTAAACCTAACCCTAGACCTAACACTAACCCTAAACATAACTATTACACTAACCCAAACACTAATGCTAACCCTAACCTTACCCTAATACTAATAATAACCCAATCCACAACCCTAACCCTAAACCTAATCCTAAGAGCAACCCTAACCCTAATGCTAACCCTAATACAAACCCTAACCCAAACACTAACCCACACACAAACCGTAAACCTAACCCAAACCCTAACACTAAACCTAAACCTAACCCTAACTCTAATCCTTGCCTAACACTAACACTAACATTAACACTAACACTAAATTTAAATCTAAACATAACACAAATCCTAACCCTAACATAAACCCTAACCCTAAACCTAACACTAAACCTAACCCTAACCCTAACACTAATTCTAAAACTAACCCTAACTGTAACCTGAAACCTAACCCTAAACATAACCCTTTCACAAACACAAACCCTAAACCTAACACTAACCCTAACAATAACCCTAAGCTTGACACTAACCCTAAATGTAAACCTATTCTTAACTGTAACCCTAACTCTAACCCAAACCTTAACCCTAACACAAACTCTAACACTAACTGTAACCCTAAACCTAACCATAACCATAACACTAATCCTAACCCTAACCTTAACCCTAACAATAAAACTAACCCTAAACCTAACACTAGCCCTAACCCTAAACCTTACCCTAACACTAAGCCTATCCCTAACACAAACCCTAACCATAACCATAACCCTATCCCTAATCTTAACATAACCCTAACCCTAACACTAACACTAAAACAAACCCTAACTTAACCCTAAACCTAAATCTGTTCTAACCCTAACCCTAACACAAATCCTAACCCTGATCCTACCACTAACCCTAACACTACCTAATCCTAATCCTACACCTAACATTAACCCTAACACTAACCTTTAAACTAACTATATCCCAAACCAAAACTAATGCTAATGCTAAGCCTAACCCTAACTCTAACACTAACCCTAACCCTTAACCAAACAATAGACTTACCTCTAACCCTATCCCTTACCCTAAACCAAATCCTTATCCAAATGCTACCCTAGTCCTAACCAATATTCTTAGCCTTCCCAAACCCTAAGTCTATTACTAGTCCTAAACGTAGCCCTTATTCTAGCTCTATCCCTAACCCTAACCCTGACCCTTATTCTGACCCTAACACTAACCTAGATCTAAACCTGACCCTAACCCTAAAACGAACCCTAGCTCTACCTTTTCCGGTAAACCTATACCTAATTCTAACAGTAAGAGTAGCATTAGACAACCTAATTTTTAAAGAGTCATAAATCTAGCCATAGCCCTAAACAAAAACCTAGTACTAGCCCTAACAATAACCTTAACCCAACCTAAAAACTAAACCTCTCACTAGACCAAACACTAGTCCTAATTGTGGCTCTAAACCTAAAACTAACCCTAACCCCACAATGACCTTTAATCTAATAGAAACGCTAGCTCTAAAACTTATCCTAAACCAAAATCTAACCCTAACACTAGACTTATCCATTACCCTTACCCTAAAACTAGCCATAACCATATCCCTTGCTCTTGCCTATCTGTTACCATAACTCTAACACTAGCCCTAAACTTAGCCCTAACCTTAGACATACCCCTAAACCTAGATATAACCATAACAATAAATCTAAGCCTAAACTTCACCCTTCCATTAGTCCTAACACTATTGCCAATCATAAAACTAGCCCTAACCCTAGGCCTTGTTCTGAAACAATTCTGAGCCATAGCCCTACCTAACCTTAATGCTAGACATTACATTATCCCTATCCCTAGCCCTAATCCTAGTTCTAAGCCCAGCGTTAATCCTTACCCTAATCTGATCCTTGGGAGAGTTGGCACATGGTTTTTCACCACCCTATGAGAAAGCTCCACGTGGCAGCTTCGCTTTGGGGATTGAGATGCTTTATTAAGGCTGGGAAGGGCATCTGAGGGAGAGAAGAAGATATATCAAGGGCCTGAATAAACTGCTTAAATAAGATTCCTGAGTTGCGTCTTCCTTGTGGGCAAGGGGTCGTGACAAGTGGTGCCGAAACCCAGGAACCAGAACTTTCAGCAGTCAGGGGTGGTGCACCGGTTAGTCCCAGGTAAGTGGGATCTGCTACCAAAGCGGGGTTAGTCCCAATAAGTGGGATCCATGATCAAAGTGGGGTTAGTCCCAGGTAAGTGGGATCCGCGACCAAAGTGGGGCAGCTCCTCTGTAAAGAAAGAGAGAGAATTACATTTTATTGCAGCTGCACTCTGTACTTTCGCTTCTACTTTCATTTTTGTTTTCTGTGTTTCTTTTGTTGTGTCATTTCGCTTTTGTTTTTTGTGCTTCTTTTGTTGTTGTGTCATGGGTGCCGCATCTTCAAGTCCGCTTCTCCTGGCCCTAGATGGCCTGTTACGTTCCAAGGGCCTGGAAGTGAAACATAGTACTTTACAGAGATTTTTACAGAAGCTAGATATTGCTGCACTGTGGTTTGCATTTTCGGGCAGCCTTACTGTACCTAGTTGGGATAAATTAGGCAAAGATCTTGACTTTGCTTCTGAGCAGGGCATATTAGAGGGTGGGGTGATATCCCTTTGGAAAATGGTCCGTAGTTGCCTTACAGATGGCAGATGTCAGGAAGCACTTACTAAAGGACAGGAAGTTCTAGAGCAATTACATGAGGAGAAATCGGAGATGGCAGGAAGTGAGGTGCCTCAGGAGGATGGGAGTGTGCGGAGCGTGAAACAGGGGAGGAGACGATTGTCTCCGGCAAGAAGTGAGGTATCTCAGAAGGATGGGAGTGTGTGGAGCGTGAAACAGGGGAGAAGACAATTGTATCCAGATCTCAGTACGCTGCGCACACACCCATGTGAAAGTGGGTCAGAGGAAGAGGAGGATGAGGAGGAAGAGCTCGGGAGGCTGTCTCGTCAGCTAGAGAGTTTAGCTTTAGGAGAAGGGAACAGAAATAAACAGGGGCTCAAGAAAAGCGATCCCCCCCGATCCACCGCCGTATGGTGGGGGTGTTTCAGGGAGAGCTTTCCATGCCCAAACATGGAGGGCTGTTAATGCTGAGATGGGTCTTGCTTATCCAGTTTTTCAGGACAATAACAGGGGAAGATATCATGAGCCTTTAGACTTTAAGATAATTAAGACCTTGGCAGAATCTTTCCGCACTTATGGCATAGATGCCGCTTTCACTCTCACTCAGGTCGAGGGACTTACTAGATTTTGCATGACTCCCTCAGGTTGGGCTAGTCTAGTCCATGCTTGTGTTTCCCCAGGGAAATATTAGGAGTCCAAAGTTGGCTGTTTAATATTTCTGGCAGTACCCAAGACTTGGAGCGAGGTAGGAGACTTAAAATTTCTTCACACAATTCACAATTATCTAATGCTACATTACCCTCTGCAGCAGTCTGTCTCCAATCTCCGTTTCTGTTCCTTTTGGCTAATGTTACATCACAGGGGATGCTTAATTGTTCTAATACTACCTGTTACTTGTCTGAGTGTTGGAATGGATCCTGGCCTATGGCAGTGGTTATGAAAATTCCAACTTTTGTCCCGATCCCGGTTACTGCGGATCCAGAGTCATTTCCTATTGTTGAACTGATTAGAGCCCGTAGAGATTTTGGAATTATGGCAGCTATAGTTACAGCTGTGGCAGTGTCTGCTGCTGCAGCAGTTACAGCTGGAGTAGCCATGGACAGCCAGGTACAAACTGCTGTCACTATTAATCAGGTTATTCAACAAACATCCACCATACTTGAATCTCAAAGTAGAATTAATCAACACATTTTATCTGGGATTCTGGCTGCTAATCAAAGGATAGATCTGCATCAAGCTCAAGTTGAGGAATTTTTTGACCTAGTACATTTGGGTTGTATTGATCAACGTGCACATTTATGTATAACCTCTGTCAGATTTTATGATTCCAGAAATGCCTCCCACACCATCAGAGAGTATCTATCTGGAACCTGGTCCATGGAAGCAGAAAACTTGATCCAGTCTCAACTAACTCAGATTGCTGTTCTGAATAGCACCCGTGTTGAACCAGTGACTTTGGGTCAATTCACCAGTTGGCTATCCTCTGCCTTTTCCTTTTTTAAGGAGTGGGTGGGGGTAGGCATTTTTGGTGCAATGTGTTGCTTCGGTATGTTCCTCTGTTTGTGGTTTCTCTGTCACCTTAAGGCCCGCAGTGCTCACGATAAGGCTATGATCATACAAGCTCTTGCAGCTTTAGAAAATGGCAACTCACCTCAAGTCTGGCTTGCGCATCTTAAACAGTAAACGTTTGACATGGTCGTTACACCCCAAGTTGTTATAACATTGCACTGGGATCGACATGACTTTCCTTGTTATTCTCTTAGTGTTGGAAATCCCTTGCACTCTGCCGGTCTTACTGCCATTGCACGCAGATGGGTTTCCACACTAGTGCTTTTCTATCGCCTTAAAGTCCGTGCCTTTCTTTCAGGGTGCTGTCAACTTGTTTGTCATTATAAACAGCCACAGTTCAGCCTCAGCTATCCCCCTTTGTCCACCATCATCACGATACAGGATGCAAGGCAAGGCACTGCACTTGAGTGATCCTTGACGTGGACCTCAAGGAGAGCATGTCCTATTGCATGCGGGTTAGACGCGTCCACGCCCCGCCCCACGAAAAAAGGCATCGGCTGATATGGCCTCAGATCTGGGGAAGGGCCCTCCTTAGGACTGAGCCATACTATGCAGAAACTTCTGCACAGTGGGATAGGACCTCTACTCTCGCCTGTATTGTTTTAAGAAAACAGAAAGGGGGAACTGTGGTGAGCCACTTCTGCCGTTTCTGCAGACTATGGTCACCATTACAAGATGGTGCTGAATCCGCTGTGGTCTGTGACAAACAACTCCTTATTTGGGAGAGTTGGCACATGGTTTTTCACCACCCTATGAGAAAGCTCCACGTGGCAGCTTCGCATTGGGGCTTGAGATGCTTTATTAAGGCTGGGAGGGGCATCTGAGGGAGAGAAGAAGAAATATCCAGGGCCTGAATAAATTGCTGAAAGAAGATTCCTGAGTTGCGTCTTCCTTGCGGGCAAGGGGTCGCGACACTATCCCTAACCCTAACACTATCTCTAATCCAAACCACAACCCAAACCATAATCCAAACAATAATACTAACCGTAACATACACCATAAACTTAACCATAACCATAACCTAAATCTAATCCTAACTCTAAATTTACACTAACCCAAACCCTAACACTAACCCTAACCCTAACCCAAACTCTAACACTAACCCTAACGCTAACCGTCACCCTAAACAAACTCTAACCCTAACCCTAAAACTAACCCTAACCTTAACACTAATTTTAACCCTAAACCTAACGCTAAAACTAACCCTAACCAAAACCAAACACTAATATTAAACCTAACCCTAACCCTAACCCTATCACTAAACCTAACTTTTACTGTAACCCTAAACCTAACTCTAATATTAACCATAAATCTCAACCTAACACTAACCCTAACCCTACCCTAATACGAACCCAAACCTAAACCTAACCCTAACTTAACCCTAAACCTAACTCCAACACAAACACTAAACCTAACCCTAAAACTAACCCTAACCTTAACCTAACTGTAACCCCAACCCTAACCTAAACCTAACACTAACCCTAACCTTAACCCTAACACTTAAAATAATCCTAAATCTAATGCTAAACCAAAAACTAATCCTAACCCTAACCCCAACCATAACCTTAACACTAACCCTAATCTTAACACCTACACTAACACTAACCCTAAACCTAACACAAACCCTACCCTAACCCTAACCATAACTATAACCCTAATTCTAACCTTAACCCTATCTCTAATTCTTACCGTAACACTAACACAATCCCTAACCGAAACCATAAACCTAACACTAACCTAACCCTCACCATAATCCATACCTAATCCAAATCCTAAGTTTAATACTAACCCAAAACCTAACCCTAATGGTAACCCTAACCATAATCCTTACCCTATCACTAACCCTAACTCTAAACCTAACACTAAAATTACTTTTAACATTAACCCTAACCCTAACCCTAACCCTAACACTAACCCTAACACTAACACTAACTCTAACCCTACGCTTAAACCTGACACTAACCCTAACCCTAACCCTAACTCTAACCATAATCCAACCATAATCCTAAAACTAACCCTAAAACAAATCCTAACCCTAATGCTAACCCTAACACAAACCCTAACCCTTCCCCTAACACTCACCCTAACACTATTCCTAATCCTAACCCTAACCATAATTCTGACACTAACCCTAACCATAACTAAAAAACTAACCCTAATCCAAACCCTAACACCAACTTTAACCCTAAACCTAAACCTTACTCTAACCCTAACCGAAACCCTAACACTGCCCCTAACAATAACTCTAACCCTTATTGTAACACTAACTCTAAACCTAACACTATCCCAACACTAACCCTAACTTTAACTGTAAACATAACCCTAACCCTAACCCTAACAATAACCCCAAACCTATAACTAATCCTAAATCTTTCACTAACACTAACCCTAATCCTAACCCTTATCCTAACCCTAAATGTAACACGAACCCTAACCCTAACACTAACCCTAAACATATACCTAACCATAACCGAAACACTAACACTAATCCTAACTCTAAACCTAACACTAACCCTAACCATAACTCTAAATCTAACTCTAATCCTAACCGTAACCCTAACACTAATCCTAATCCTAACACTAACCCTAACCCGATACCTCACCCTAACCCTAACCCTATCCCTAACACTATCTCTAAACCTAACCCTAACACAAACCCTAAACCTAACTCTAACCCTAAGCGAAATATTAATCGTAAACCTAACCTAACCCTAACCCTAAACTTACACCTAAACATAACACTAAACCTATCCCTAACACTTACCATAACAGTAACCCTAACACAAACCAACAAACTAACCCTAAACCTAACACAAACCCTAACCCTAACCATAGCCTTTAAACTAATCATAACTCAAACCACAACCCTAAACCTAACCTAACCTAAACCCTAACCCTTACCTAACCCTAACCCTAACCCTTACCCTACACTAATCCTAACCCTAATCCAAAACCTAACACTAACCTTAACCTTAACCCTAAACCTAACTGTAACACTACCCTAACCCTAACCCTATCCCTAACACTAACCCTAAACCAATCCTAACCCTAAACCTAACACTAACACTAACCCTAACCCTAACACTAACATTAACCCTAACCATAATCACAACACGAACCCTAACCCTAACACTAACCTTAACCCTAAACCTAACCCTAATTCTCACCCTAACACTAACCCTAAACCTAACTCTAAATGTAACACTAACACTATCCTTAACCCTAAACCTAAATCTAACACTAACCCTAACCCTAAACATAACCCTAATCCTATCCCACACCCTAACCCAAACCCTAAAATGAACAATAAATCTTACACGAACCCTAACCCTATAATTAACCCTAAACCTAATCCTAACACTAACCCTAACACTAAAACTAAACCTAATCCTTACCCTAACCCTAACCCTAACCCTTAGCCTAACCCTATATTTAACCCTAAACTAACCCTAACCCTAACCCTATCACTAACAATAATCCTAACCCTATTCCTAACCCTAACCCTAACCCTAACCGTAACACTAACCCTAACCCTAACCCTAACACTAACCCCAAACCTATAACTTATCCTAAACCTATAACTAATCCTAAACTTATCACTAATCCTAATCCTAACCTAACCCAAACCCTAAACCTAACCCTAACATAACATAAACCATAACCCTAACCGTAACACTAACCCTAACCCTAACCCTAACCCTAACCCTAATCCTAACTCTTAAACTAACCCTAACCCTAACCTGATCCCTAACCTTGATCCTCACCCTAATTCTAAAACTAAACCTAAACCTAACCCTAATCTGTACCCTAACAATAACCCTAACTCTTACCTAATACTAAAACTAAACCTAACCCTAACCCTATCACTCACCCTAACTGTAACCCTAACCCTAAACCTAACACTAACCCTAACTTTAACACTAACCCTAACCCTAACTCTAACCCTAATCCAACCGTAACCCTAACCCTAACCCTCAACCGAACATGATCCATAACTCTAACCCTAACATTAACCCTAACACTAACCCTAAACTTAATCCTAATCCTAACTCTTAAACTAACTCTTACCGTAACCTGATCACTAACCCTGATCCTCACCCTAATTTTAAAACTAAACCTAAACCTAACCCTATCCGATCCCTAACTGTGATCCTCACCCTAATTCTAAAACTAACCCTAAGCCTAACCGTAAACCGATCCCTAAACCTGATCCTCACCCTAATTCTAAAGCTAACCCTAAACCTACCCTAACCCGTACCCTAAGAGTAACCTTAACTCTTACCTAATACTAAACCTAAACCTAACCCTTACCCTATCACTAACCCTAATCGTAACCCTAACTCTAAACATAACACTAACACTAACTTTAAAACTAAAACTACTTTTAACCCTAACAGGAACACTAACCCTAATCCTAACCCTAACCCTAACACTTACCCTAACCCTACCCTTAACCCTGACATTAACCTAATCCTAATAACTCTATCCCTAACTCTAGCCATAATCCAATCGTAACCCTAACACAAATCCTATCCCTAACCCTTACCCTAACACAAACCCTAACCCGAACCTTAACCCGAACCCTAACCCTAACCCTTACACTAACACTAAACCTAAATCTAACCCTAACCGTAACACTAACCCTAATCCTAACCGCAACTCAAACCTAACACTAACTGTAACCCTAACCCTAACGCTAACCCTAACCCTAACACTAACACTAACCCTGACACTAACACTAACCCTAAAACTAACAATAACCCTAAACATATCTCTAACCCTAACCCAAACAGTAATCCTAACCCTAACCCTTATTCTAACAGGAATCCTAACCCCTACCCTAACCCTAACACTAACCCTAACTGTAACCCTAACCCTACCAAATCCCTATCCTGAAACTAAACCCTAATCCAAATGATAAACCTAAACCAAATCAAACCCTAACCCTTAAGTAACCCTAACCCTAACCCTAACACTACCTTAACACTAAACCTTACCCCAACCCTAACCCCAACACTAACCCTATAACAAAACCTAACCATAACCCTAATGCTAAACCTAACATTAACCCTAACCATAACCCTAATAGTAACCCTAACACTAACCCTAATTTTACCCTTAACCCTAAAACTAACCCTACACTTACCCTAACCCTACACTTACCCTAACCCTAACTCTAAACCTAATCCAACCCTAACCCTAACCCTAACCCTAACACAAACCCTAAGCCTAACCCTAACCCTAACCCTAACTCAAACCATAATCCTAAACCTAACCCTATCCCTAACCCTATTCCTAACCCAAACACTAAGCCTAAACCTAACCCTAACCCTTACTCTAAGACTAACACTAACCCTAACCCTAAACCTAACACTAACCTAACTCTAATTCGAAACCTAACCCTAACACTAACCCTACCCCATCCCTAAATCTAACACTAACCCTAAAATTAACCCTAATCCTAATACTATCCCTAACCTGATCCCTAATCTAACATTAACACTAACCCTACCCCTAACTTTAACACTAACACTAACACTAACACTTACACGAAACCTAACCCTAACCATAACACTATCCCTAAACCTAACCCTAACCCTAACCCTAACATTAACCCTAAACCTAAACCTAAATCTAACACTAACACTAACACTAATCCTAAACTTAAACCTAACACTTATCCTAACCCTTAGCCTAACCCTAACACTAACTCTAACCCTAAACCTACAATAAAGCCTAACCCTAACAAGAACCCTAAACCTAACACTAAACCTAACCCTAACCTTAACCCTAACCCTAATGGTATCCTAAACCTAACCCTAATCCTATCACTAACAATAACCCTAACACTAACATTAAACCTCACCATAAACGTAACCTTAACCCTAACACTTACTCTATACCTAACCCTAACACTAACCCTAAACCTAACTCTAACACTAACCCAAACAATAATCCTAAACCTAAACCTAACCCTAACTGTAACAGTAACCCTACTCCTAACCGTAAACTTAAATGTAACCCTAACATGAACTCTAAACCTAATCCTAACCGTAACCGTAACATGAACCCACACTCCAACCCTAACCTTAACTGAACACTAATCTAACACTAACCAAAAGTCAACTGTAACCCTAACTCTAAAACTAAACCTAACCCTAACCTGAACCCTAAGCCTAAACCTAACCCTATCACAAACACTAACCCTAACACTAACACTAACCCTAATCCTAACCCTAACCCTAATACTCATCCTAACCCTAACCATTACCCTAACCTTAACTGTATCCCTAAGCCTAACCCAAACCCTAACCCTAATACCAATCCTAACACTAAACCTAACACTAACCCTAACGCTAACCCTAACCCTAACCCTAACACTAACACCAACCCTGACCCTAAACCTAGCCCTGTCTCTAACCCTAACCTTAACCCTACCACTAACCCTAACCCTAACCTTTACCTAATGCTAACTCTAAACCTAACACTAACCATAACCCTAAAGCTAGAACTAATCCAAAACCTAACTATAACCCTAACTTAAACACTAATGCTAACCCTAACCTTAACCGTAACCCTAAAACTAACTCAAACCGCAACCCTAACCCTAAACCTAATCCTCACAGTAACCCTAACCCTATCCCTAACCTATCCCTAATCTTATCCACAATCCTAACTCTACCTCTAATCCTATCCATTACCCTAAGCCATACCCTCACCCTAATGCTACCCTAGTCCTAACACTGATCTTTAGCCTATCTGAAACCATAACTCTATTTCTAGTCCTAATTCTTGGCCTCATTCTAGCTTTAGCCCTAAACCAAACCCTAACCCTTATTCTGACCCTAACACTAACCCTAGATCTAAACCTGACACTAACCCTAAACCAGACCCTAACTCTATTCCTACCAGTAAACCTATACTTAAACCTAACAGTAATAACAGCACTAGACCGAACCTAATCCTAAATAGATTCATAAATCTAGCCGTAGCCCTAAACAAAAACCTTGAACTAGCCCTAAAAATAATCCTTAACCTAACACAAAGAGTAACCCCATCCCTAGACCCAACGCTATTCCTAGTTTTGGCTCTAACCCTGACCCAAACACTGACGCTTACCCTAACACAATCCCTAGCTCTAAACTTTATCCTAACCCAAAACCTAACCCTAACACTAGACTTATCCATAACCCTAACCCTAAAACTAGCTGTAACCATAACCCGAGCTCTTACATTACCCATAGCCCTAAAGCTAGCCATAAACATCATAAAACCTAGCCCTTATCCTAGCCCTAACCTAGCTCTGATCGTAACCCTAACCATAACCCTAGACCTAACCCTAACCCTAAACCTGCCCTAGTCCTGAACCTAGCTCAAACTCTAACCCTTTCCTTAATAATAACACTAACCCTAACCCTAACCCTAGCCCTGACTCTTACCCTAACCCTTGCCCTAGACCTAACCCTAGCTCAAACCCTAATACTTACCCTAAACCTAACCCTGACACTAACCCTAGGCCTAACCCTAACCCTAGCCATAAACTTATCCTTAATTCTAGCCCTAACCTTAGCTCTAACCCTATCCATTACCCTAAAGATAAGCCTAAACCAAATGCTAACCCTAGGCCTAACACTAACTCTGTCGCTAACAATAACCATATCCATTACTCTAAACCTAACCTGAATCCTAAACCTAACCCTATCCATTACCCTAACTCTAACCCTAACCCTACTGCTAATTCAATCCTTAACTCTAAACCTTAAACTAAACCAAACACTACCCAGACCCTGACGCTTATAACACACCTAGCTCTAAACCTGACCCTTAACCTAAACGTAATCCTTACACTAGACCTAGCCATAACACAACCTTAAAACTATCCCTAACAATAACCCTCGACCTGACATTAGCCCTCACCCTAATCCTAGCCCTAGCCCTAACAAAAACCATCAAACCTAGCCCTAAATTTAGCCTTAATCATAACCCGAATCCTAACCTACCCCTAACCCTAATTCTAACTCTTGCCCTATCCTTAAACCTAACTATAACCCCATCCCTTTCCCTAAACCTAACCCAATCCCTAACACTAACACTAACCCTAACCATAGCCCTAACCCTAGTGCTAATCCTAGCCCTAATTTAGACCTAACCTTAAACCCACCCCTTACCCTAGCTCTAAGACTATCTCTAACTCTCGCCCTAGCCCTATTTCTAGTTCTAACCCTATCTGTTATCATAACTGTAACACTAGCCCTAACTTTAGCCCTGACCATAGCCCTAGGCCTACACCTAGACCTAACCATAACAATTAATATAAGACTAAACCTCACCTTACTACTAGCCCTAACACTATTGCTAATCCCCAAACTAGCCCTAACCCTAGCCCTACCTCTAAAACAAAACTGAGCCATAGCCCCAACCCTAACCCTAACCTAAACATAACCCTAGATCTGACATTAGCACTATCCCTAATTCTTACCCTAACCCTAACACAAATCCTTACCCTACGCCTATCCTTAACCCTCACCTAATTTGAGTCCTATCCCTAATCCTAAAAGTAACACTGATCCTGACTCTGACCCTAACACAAACCCTATCTCTAATCATCCCACTAAACCTAAACCTAATATAAACACTAGACCCAGTCCTAATGCTAACCATTATACTAGCCCTAATCATAACCATAGTTCTTACATAAGCCGTAGTCCTACACTAGCCCTAACCTAACCCAAAACCTAGCCCTAATCCGGGCCCTAACCCTAGTTTTAATCATAGCCCTAGCCCTATCTTTAGCCCTAACACTTAACCTAAACCTAACCCTAAACCTAACCTTGTCCTAACCCCAAACCTAAATCGAACCATAACCCTATTCCTAACCATAACACTAGCCCTAAACCTAGATATAATTTTATCCATTACCCTAACCATAACTCTAAGCAAATTCTAACCCTAGGCCTAACCCTAACCATATCCCTAACCTAACCCTAACCCTGATCCTAACTGTAGCTCTAATCCTATCCATTAATTGAACCATATTTTAACCAAATTCTGTCCCTAGGCCTACCTCTAACCCTATGCCTTAACCTAACCCTGTCCATTAATCTAAACCTAACCTGAACCTGAAACCTAACCATATCCATTACCCTAACCCTAAGGCTAATTTTAGCCCTAAACCTAAAACTTAACCTAACCCATACCCTAACCCTGACTCTGACCCTAATAATACCCCTAGCAGTAAACCTGACCCTAACCCTCAAGGTAACACTTACAATAGACCTGGCCATAAACCTAAACCTAAAACTATCCCTAACCATAACCCTAGAACTGACATTAGCCGTAGAACTAATCCTAGCCCTAACCCTAGCACAAACCATCCCCCTAATCCTAGCCCTAAGCCTAGCCTTAATCCTAATCCTAACCTTAACCGGAACCCTAACCCTAATTTTATCCCATGCCCTAGCCCAAAATGTAGCTGTAGCATCATACCTTACCCTAACTGTAACGCTAACCCTAACCCTAGCCCTAACTCTAGGCCAAAACCTAACACTAACCTTAGGGCTAATCCTAGCCCCAAATTAACCCTAATCCTAAACCTAATCCTACCCCAGCCCTAAGAGTAACTCTCACTCTCGCCCTAGACCTATCCTTATTTTAAAACATAAACCCTAGCCCTATCCCTAGCCCCAATCCTAACTCTAAACATCAATGTAGCCCTAAGCCTGGTTGTAAACCTAATCTTAAACCCAAACCTCACCCTAACACTAGCCGTAAACCTAATGCTAATTGGAAAACTAGCTCTAACCCTACTATAGCCCTAAAACAAAACCAAGCCATAATCCTAACCCTACCCCTTAAACTAAACCAAACACTAACCTTAAACCTATCCCTAAACTTAGCCCTAATTTGAGTCATAACCCTAACCATAGAAATAATCCTGACCCTGAGTCAGACCCTAACAGTACCCCTAACTCTAAACATTGCCCTAATGCTAACCCTAGAACTAGCCCTAATCAGAAAACTAGTTCTTTCATTAGCTGTAGCCCTAATGCTAACACAAATCCTAGCCTAATCCGAGCCCTGACTCTAACCCTTTCCCTAACTGTACCTCTAACCCTATCCCTTACCCTAAGCCAAACCCTCTCCCTAATGCTATTCTAGTCCTAACCTTAATTCTTAGCCTACCCCAAACCCTAACTCTATTACTAGTCCTAAACCTAGCCCTCATTCTAGCTTTAACTCTAATCTTAACCCTAGCTATAACCCTATCCCTTCCCCTAAATCCAATCCTAACCGTAACACTAACACTAACCCTAAACCTAACACTAACCCGAGCGCTAATCCTAGCCCTAATTTAGCCCTAACCCTAAACCTACCCCTAACCCTAGCCCAAATACTAAGTCAAACTCTTGACCTAGCCCTATTTCTAGTTCTAACCCTAACCCTAACCCTAACCCTAACACTAGTCCTAACCTTATCCCTAATGCTAGCCATAGCCCTAAACCTAGATATAACCATAACAATAAATCTAAGCCTAAACTTGACCCTACCACTAGCCCTAACACTATTGCTAATCATAAAACTAGCCCTAACCCTAGGCCTAGTTCTAAAACAAAACTGAACCATGGCCCTATCCCTAACCCCAGCCTAACCTTAAACCTAGACCTAACATTAGCCATATCCCTATCTCTAATCCTAGTTCTAAGCCTAGACTTAATCCTAACCCTAATTTTAATTCTAGCCCTAACCCTAAATTTATCCCTTATCCTAGCACTAAACATAGCTGTAACATCATACCTTACACTAAGCCTAATGCTAACCCTAACCCTAGCTTTAACGCTAATCCTAAACATGACCCTTATTCTGATCCTAACACTAACCCTAGATCTAAACCTGACCCTAACCCTAAACTGAAAACTAACACTACCTTTACCGGTAAACCTATACTTAAAGCTAACAGTAACACTAGCACTAGACCAAACCTAATCCTAAATAGAGTCATAAATGTAGCCTTAGCCCTAAATAAAAACCTATCCCTAGCCCTAACAATAACCGTTAACCTAACGTAAAGACTAACTCTATCCCTAGACCCAACGCTAGCCATAAATCTGGCCCTCACCCTAAACCTAAACCTAACCCTACAATGACAGTTACCCTAAAACAAACCCTAGCTCTAAATCTTATCCTAACCCAAAACCTAAGTAGAACACTGGACTTATCCATAACGCTAACCCTAAAACTAGCCATAACCATATCTTTAGCTCTTACATTACCCATACCCCTAATGATACCCATAAACATCACACAAACCATTGCCCTTATCCTAGCCATAATCCTAAAGTAAAGACTAACTCTATTGTAACCCTAACCATAAGCCTAGACCTAACCCTAAACCTAACCCTCGCAGTAACCCTAATTCTAACTCAAACTCTAACTTTAATCTAAACATAACCCTAACGCTAACCCTAACATTAGCCCTCACTCTAACCCTAACCCTCACGCTAGCCCTGATCCTAGCTCAAACACTAACACTTACCCCAAAACTAACCCAGACTCTAACCCTAGGCCTAAACCTAACCCTATTACTAATTCTAACCTCATCCCTAGCCCTAACCTTACCTCTAACCCTATCCATTACCCTAAAGATAAGCCTAAGCCAAATGCTAACCCTAGGCCTAACGGTAACACTATTGCTAACACTAACCCTATTCCTTACTCTAAACCTAACCAGAACCCTTAACCTAACCCTATCAATTACCCTAACCCAGACCCTAAACCTATTGCTAAAACTAATTCAAAGCTTAACCCTAAATCTTAACCTAAACCAAACCCTACTCGTACCCTGACCCTAATAATACACCTAGCTTTAAACCTGACCCTTAACCTAATCTTAACCCATACACTAGAGCTAGCAATAGCCTAACCCTAAAACTAACCATAACCATAAATCCAGACCTGACATTAGCACCAGTCCTAATCCTAGCCCTAACCCTAACACAAACACTAGTCCTCATCTTAGGCCTATACCTAGCCTTAATGCTATGCCAAACCCTAACTCTAGCCCTATCTCTAATTTTAACTCTCACCCTAGACCTGAACTTAGGTATAACCCCATCATTGCCCCTAACCCTATCACTAAACCTAACCCTAACACTATCCATATCTCTAGCCCTAACCATAGGCATAACCCTAACACTAACCCTAACACTAATCCTAGCCCTAATTTAGCCCTAAACATAACTCTACCCCTAACCTTGGCCTAAGACTAACTCTAACTCTCCCCCAGCCCTATTTCTAGTTCTAACCCTATCCATTACAATAAACATAACACACTCCCTAAACTTAGCTCTAACCCTAGCCCTAGACCCTACTCTAGATCTAACCATAACTCTACATTTGACTCTAACCCTAAGTCTAATCCTCAACCTACCACTAGACCTAACACTATTGCTAATCCTAAAACCAGCCGTAAACTTAGCCTTATCCCTTAAACAAAACCGAGACATTGTCCTAACCCTAAATGTTAACCTAAACCAAAACCTAACCCTAAACCTAGCCATAAGCTTCTAGCTCTAATTCATGTCCTAGTCCTAAAATTAACCCTGACCCTGACTTACATTCTAACACTAACATTAGTTCTAAATATCACACTAATCCTAAAGATAGCGCTAACACTAGATCTAGACCAAATACTAACTCTAATCATAACCTTAGTTCTTATATTAGCCATAGCCCTAACCCTAGCCCTCAAGCTAACAGAAAAACTGGCCCTAATCTGAGCCCTAACCCAAGAAGTAAACCTAAACCTAAACCTAAACCTAGCCTTAGCCCTAACCCTAACCCTAAACATAGCCCTATCCCTAGCTCTAACTCTATCACTTACCCTAAGCCAAACCCTATCCATAATGCTAACCTTAGTCTTAATCCTAATCTATAGCCTAATCCAAACCCTAATCCTATCACTAGTCCTAACCCTAGCCCTCATTGTAGCTCTAACCCTAACTCGAATTCTTACCCTAACACAAACCCTCAGTCTAAATCTGACCCTCACCCTAAACCAAACCCTAAAACTAGCCCTACCAGTAAACTTATACCTAAACCTAACCATAACTCTAGCCCTAGACCTAAACCTAATCCTAAATATAGCCATAACTCTAGACCTAGACCTAAAAAAAATAACCCTGAGCCCTAGCCCTAACATAATCCTTAACCTAAAGCAAACACTAACCGTATCCTTAGACCTAACTCTAGTCCTAATTCTGGCTTTCAGCTTAAACCTAACTCGAACCTGAACACTGACCCTAAGACTAACACTAAACCTAGCTCTAAACCTGACCTAACTGAAAACCTTAACCTAACACTAGACATAGCCATAACTCTAACCCTAAAATTAGCTCTAACCAGAACCCTAGATCTTTCATTACACATAGGCTTAACCCTGGGCCTAAACCTAACACAAAACCTAGCCCTAATCTGAGGCCTAAACCTACCCTAAGCATAACCATGATCCTAAATGTAGCCCTAACCCTAACCCTCACCTTACACATAACCCTAGCTCAAAGCCTAACCCTTAGCCTAAACATAACCGAAGCCCTATTTCTAAACAAAAGCCTAACCTTAGCCCTAATCCTAACCTTAAATCTAGTACTAACACTAGTTCTAACCCTAACATTACCTTAACCCTAACCCTAATGGTAACCCTAGCCCTAAACCTAACCCTATCCCTAACACTAATCATAAACCTAACCCTCAACCTAACCCTAAACCTAAACCTTGCCATAAACTTAACCCTAAACCTTACCATAAATCAAAACTAAATCTATCCCTAAACCTATATTTAACCATAACCTAAACTTAACCCTAAACCTAATCTTACATCTAATCCAATGCATTACTCTAAAACTAACCCTAACCCTAATGAAGACCCTAGCCCTAAACCAACCCTAACCATAACCATAATCATAACCCTAACCCAGACCTAAAACTAAACCTAACACTTCCGCTAGCCCTAACCATAGCTTAATCCCTAACCCTTACCCTAACCCTAACACTAGCCCAATTCCTAACCATAACGCTAACTCTAGCCCTAACCCTAACACTAAACCTAGCCCTTATCCTAGCCCTAATTTAGCCCTATTCCTAAACCTAACCCAAACCCTAGAATTAAGACTAACTATAATTCTCAGACAAGACCTATACCTACTTCTAACCCTATCCCTTACCGTAACCCTAACCCAAGCTCTAATCCTAGTCATAACACTTGCACTATCCTTAGCCCTAGTACTAACTCTAGATCGAAACCTATCTCTAAAACTAACCCTAACCCAATGCCTCAGCCTAACCCTGAAACTAGTTCTAACCCTAATGCTAATTCTAAAATAGCCCTAACCCTAGCCCAAGCCCTAAAACAAAACGGAGCCATACCCCTAACACTAACCCTTACCCTAGAACAAACCCTAACACCACTCCAGCCCTAACGCTAGCCCTAATTTGACACCTAATCCTAACCCTAAACATAACCATGACCCTGACTCACATCCAAACACTAAACCTAGCTCTAAACATCACCCTAACTTAAACCTAACACTAACACTAGACCTAGCCCTAAACCTAACCCTAAAACTAACCCTAATAGTAACCCTAGTTCTTACAATAGCTGTAACCATAACACTAGCCCTATCCCTAATACAAAACTAGCCCTAATCCAAGGCTTAACACAAGCTTTAACCCTAAATCTATCCCTAACTCTAGTCCTAACCCTAGTTTTAACTCTATTTCTTACCCTAAGCCAAACCTCACCCTAATGCTCACCATATTCTTAGCACTAATCCATAGCCTAACCAAAGCCTAACTCTATAACTAGTCCTAACCCTAGCCTTCATTCTAGATCTAACCAAATCCCAAACCCTAACCCTATCCCTGACCATTATTCTGACCCTAACACTAATCTTAGGTCTAAATCTAAACCTAACCCTAAACCGAATCCTAACACTAGCCCTACTGGTAAACTTATATCTAAACCTAACCCTAACACTAGCCCTAGACCTAAACCTAATCCTAAATCTAGCCATAACTATAGCTTTAGTCTTAAAGACAAACTAGACCTAGCCTTAACAATAACCCTTAACTTAACCCAAACTCTAACCCTACATCTAGACCTAACCCTGGTTCTAATTCTGGCTTTAATCCTAACCATTACCCTACCCGAGCACTGTCAGTGACACTAACACTAACCCTAGCTCTAAACTTAACTTTAACACTAAATCTAACACTAAAACTAGTCTTAATCATTACCATACTAGCATTAACCATAAAACTAGTCTTAATCATTACTCTAGCTTTTACATTAGCCATTGCCCTAACCTATCACAAAACCTAGCCCTAATCCAAGCCCCACCTTAGCTTTAACCCTAAAAATAATCCTAACAATAACCCTAGCCCTAACCATAACCCTAAGCCTAACCCTAGACCAAATCCTAACCATAAACCTAGCCCTAACCCTAGCTCTAACCCTATTCATTACCCTAAGATAGCTATAATCCTTATGCTAACCCTAGGCCGAACCCTAATCATAGCACTAGCCTTAACCCTCTCCATTAACCTATACCTAACCTGAACCCTAAACCTAACTGTGTCATTACCCAATTCCTAAACATAAGACTAATTTGAGCCCTAAACCTAAACCTTAACCTAACGCAAACCCTAAACTTGACTCTGACTCTAATAATACCCATAGCTCTAAACCTGACCCTAACAAGAAACCTAACCTTTACAATAGACCTAGCCATAAACCTAATGCTGAAACTATCCATTACTGTACTCTAGACCTGGCATTAGACCTAGCTCTAATCCTAGCCCTAAGCCTAATACAAAACTTAGCCCACATCCTAGCCATGAACCTCGCCTTAATCATAACCCTAACCCTAATGTTAACATTAACCTTAATTCTAATTCTCACCCTAGTCCTAAAAGTAGCTATATTCCCATCCCTTACCCTAAACCTAAACCTATCCCTAACCCTAACACTAACCCTAGCCCTAATCCAAGCCCTAATTTAGCCCTATCTTTAACCCTAATCCTAGTCCTAAGACTAACTCTAACACTCACACTAGCCCTATACCTAGTTCTAACCCAATTCCTTAGCATCATCATACACCTAGCCCTAAATGTAGGACTACCCTAGCCCTATATTTAGCTCTATATCAAAACCTAGATCAAAAACTAACTCTAAATTTAACCATAACCCTAAGACTAAATCTAACCATAACTCTACTCTTATCCCTAATCCTTAACCTAGGCCAAATCTCACAACTACACTAGCCCTAACCATAAGACTAATCTTAAAACTAGCCCTAACCCTATCGCTAGCCCTAAAACAAAACCGAGTCATAGCCCTAACCTTAACCCTTAACCTAAACCAAACCCTAACCCTACACCTTGCCCTAACCCTATCCCTAATTATAGTCTAATCCTAACCCCGAACTAACCCTGACCCTGATTCTGACCCTAACACTAACCCTGGCTCTAAACATCATTATCACTGTAAACCTAACCTTAACATTAGATCTAGACCCTAACTCTAACCCTATAACTAGCTGTAATCATAAACCTACATCATACATTAGCGGTAGCCTTAACCCTAGCCCTAAACTAACCCAAAACCTAGCCTTAATCCGAGTCCTAAACCTAGCTTTAACCCTATACTTAAACCTAACACTAACCCAAACACTAGCCCTAATCCTATCATAACCCTAGCCCTAAACTTAGGCCTAACCCTATCCATTACCTTAATGATAACCCTAATCCTTCTGATAACCCTAGGCCTAACCCTAACCCTATACATTACACTAAACCAAAACTAAACCCTAAACCTAATCCTGTCATTGCCCTAATCCTAAATCTAACACTAATTTGAGCCCTGCACCCTTAACCCAAACCCTAATCCTGACCCTGATTCTAAAAATAACCCTAGATCTAAACCTG
Organism: Marmota monax; assembly: GCF_021218885.2. Lineage (NCBI taxonomy): Eukaryota > Metazoa > Chordata > Mammalia > Rodentia > Sciuridae > Marmota > Marmota monax. The sequence continues at coordinate 18,638 of NW_026694005.1, read as the reverse complement.
ACCCTAACCAAAAACCTAATCCTTACACTGGACCAAGCCATAAATCTAACACTAAATATATCCCTAACTGTAACTCTAGACCTGACATTAGCAATAAACCTAATACTATCCCTAACCCTAAAACAAATCCTAGTCCTCATCGTAGCCCTAAAAATAGCCTTAATCATAACCCTAACGCTAACCCTAGTTCTAACCCTAATAGTAGCCTTCGCTCTTGCCCTAAACCTAGCTATAACCACATCCTTACCCTAAACTGAACCCGAACTCTAACCCTAACCCTAATGGTAACCCTTGCCTTATTTTTAGCCCTAGCACTAACCCTATATCAATACCTAACTCTAAATCCAACCATAACTCGATGTCTAAGCCTATTCCTAAAACTAGCCCTAACATAACCCTAGCCATAATTTAGCCCTATCCCTAAACCTAAACCTAACCCTAGCCCTAAGACTAACTCTAACTCTTACACTAGCCCTATCATTCGTTATATTATTGTCCCTTACCATAACCCTAATCCTAGCCCTTACCCTAGTGCTAACCCTTGCCCTATCCTTATCCTTAGCACTAACCTTAGGCAAAACATAACTCTAAATCTAGCCCTAAACTGATGCCTAAGCCTAACCCTAACACTAGCCCAAACCATAACACTAATCCTAAAATGAGCCCTAACCCTAGACCTAGCCCTAAAACAAAACCAAGCCAGAGCTCTAACCCTAACCATTAACCTAAACCAAACTCTAACCTTACAACTAGACCTAACCCTAGCTCTAATTCGAGTTGGAAGCCAAACCTGAAAACTAACCCTGAACCTGTCACTGACTCTACAATTCTAGCTCTAAACATACCCGAACCCTAAATTAACCCTAACACTAAACCTAGCACTAAAACCCTAAAACTAGCCCTAATTGTAAACCTAGTACTTACATTAGCTGTAACCCTAACCCTCGCCCTAACATAACCCAAAACCTAGTCCTGACCCTAACTTTAAACCTAACCTAACCCTAACACTAGCCCTAATTGTAAGCATAACTTTAGCCTTAAATTCATCTCTAACTCTATCCATTAATATAACCATAACCCAAACCATAATGATAACCCTAGGCATAAACCTCACCCTATCCCAAATCCTAACCATTTCCTTACCCTAAACCTAACATGAATCCTAAATCTAACCCTATCATTACCCTAACCCTAATCCGAAAATTCATTCAAGCCCAAACTTGAAACCTTAACCTATCCCAAACCCTAACCCAGACCTTGACCCTAATAATACCCCTAGCTTGAAACTTGACTGTAACCCAACATGTAACCCTTAGTCTAGATGTAGCCATAAACCTAATCCTAAACCTATCTTTAACCAAATTCTGGACCTAAAATTAGCCCTAGCCCTAATCCTAGCCCTAATTCTAAAAACACACCTAGCCCTCATCCTAGCCCTAAAACTCCTTAATCATAACCCTAATTCTAGCCCTCCACCTAACCCTAATTCTAACCCTCACCCTACCTCTAAATCTACCTATAACATCATCCCTTACCCTAAATTTAAACCTAACCCTAACCCTAAGCCTAGGCTTAAACACAGAACCTAGCCCTAATCCTAGCCCTAAGTTAGCTCTATCTATAACCCTATCCTAACCCTAGCCCTAAGACTAACTCTAAATCTTGCAGTAGCCCTAGCCCTGTCCCTAGTTCTATCCCTATCTGCTACCGTAAACCTAACACTAGCCCTAACACTTGCCCTCAAGTTAGTCCTAGCCCTAACCCTAACTAAATCTAACGTTAAACCTAAGCCTAAGCCTAACACTAACACTAGCCCTAACTCTAAGGATAATCATAAAATTAGCCCTAAACCTAATCCTAGCAGTAAACCAAAACCGAGCAATAGCCCTAACCCTAAACCTTAACTTAAACCAAACACTAACACTTCACCTAGACCTAAACCTAGCCCTAATTCGAGTCCTAAGCCTCACTTTAAAACTAATCCTGACCCACTCACCCTAGTTCTAAACACTGCCCTAAACTCAAACCAAACACTAACATTAACAATAGCCCTAATTTGACTCTTAACGCTAAACCTAAAACTAACCCTGACCCTGACTCCTATCCTAACAAGAACCGTAGCTAAAAATATCAACCTAACCTTAAACCTAACGCTAGCACTCAAACTACCCCTAACCCTAACCCTAAAACTAACTCTAATGGTAACCCTAGTTCTTACATTAGCCATTGCCCTAATCCTAGCCCTAAACCTAACACAAAACTAGCCCTAAACTGAGCCCTAAACCTAGCTTTAACTCTAACTCTAACCCTAATCATAGCCCTAACCCAAGATCTAAATCAATCCTTTAACCTAAGCGAAATCCTAAACCTAAGAGTAACCCTAGACCTATCCATAATTCTCAGACTAACCAAAACACTAACCCGATTAATAGTCCTAACCCTAGCCTTTATTTTAACTCTAACACTATCCCAAACCCTAACCGTAACCCTGACCCTTATTCTGACCCTAACACTAAACCTAGGTTTAACCTTAACACCAACCCTAACCCAAAATTTACCATACTCCTATCCCTAGACCTAACTCTGAACTTAACTCTCAGCCTAGCCATAATCATACCTCAGAACCTAACCCTTTCGCTAAACATAATCCTAAACCTAATCCTAGTTCTAACCCTCACCTTAACCCTAACACAAATCTAATCCTAACCATAACCCTAGCCCTAAACTTAACTCTAACTGTATCCATTACCCTAAAAATAACCCTTACCATAATGCTAATCCTAGGCTTAACTCTAACCCTATGCTTTCCCCAAACCTATCAATTACCTTAAAGCTACCCTGAACCCTAGACCTAACCCAATCATTACGGTAACCCTAAACTTAATGCTAATTCGAGCCCTAACCTAACCTCAAACCTAAACCAAACCCTAAAACTGAGCGTGACCCTAATAATTCCCCTAGCTATAAACCTGACTCTTACCCTACCTAAACCTTACACTAGACCTAGCCATAAACCTAACCCTAATACTATTCCTAACCTTAACCCTAGATCTGATATTAAGCCTAGCCTTAATCCTAGCCCTAACCCTAACACAAACCCTAACCCTTATCTAGCCCTGAACATAGCCTTAATTTTATCCCTAACCCACACACTAGGCCTAACCCTAACACTAACTCTAGCCCTAATCTTAGCCCTAATTTAGCCCTATCCCTAACCCTAAAACTAACTGTAGCCCAAAGACTAACTCTAATTCTCACCCTAAACCTAACCCTAGTTCTAACGCTATCCCTTACTAGAACCCTAATCCTAGCCCTAACCCATGGTGTAACCCTAGCCCTATTCATAGCCCTGGTCATAATCCTAGATCTAACCCTAACTCTAAATCTAACCCGAACCCTACGCCTAAACCTAAACCTAACACTAGGCCTAACACTAAAGCTAATCCTAAAACTAGCTCTAACCCTAGCTCTAGCCCTAAAACAAACCGATTCATAGCCATAACCCTAACCCTTAACCTAAATCAAACACAAACCCTACACCTAGTCCTAACCATATCCCTAATTCTAGTCCTAACCCTAACCCGAAAACTAACCCTGACCCTGACTGTGACCCTAACATTAACCCTGGCTCTAAACATCATCATCACCGTAAACCTCAACCTAACACTAGTACTAGCCCTAACCCTAAACCTATAACTAGCGCTAATCATAACCCTACTTCATACATTATCCGTAGCCTTAACCCTAGCCCTACCTTAACCCAAAACCTAGCCTTAATCCGAGTCCTAAACCTAGCTTTAACCCTAAATTTAAACCTAAGCCTAACCCAAAACTAGCCCTAATCCTATACATAACCATAGCCCTAACTTTTGGTCTAAACCTATCCATTACCCTATCAGTAACCCTAACCTTAAGCTAACCCTAGGCCTAACCCTAACCATATTCATTACAGTAAACCAAACCTAAACCCTAAAACTAACCCTGTCATTATCTTAAACCGAAACCCTAACATAACCCAAACCCTAAACCTGACCCTGAACCTAAATATAACCCTAGATATAAACCTGAATCTCACCCTAAACCTAATCCTTACACTGGACCAAGCCATAAACCTAACACTAAATCTAGCCCTAACTATAACCCTAGAACTGACATTAGCCCTAGCCCTAATACTATCCCTAACACTAACACAAACCCTAAACCTTATCCTAGCCATAAACATAGCCTTAATCATAACCCTAACCCTAACTCTAGCCATAACCCTAATACTAACCCTTGCCCTAGCCCTAAACCTAGTCAAAACCACAACCCTTACCCTAAACGTAATCCTAACTCTAACCCTAACCCTTGTTGTCACAATTGCCCTATCCTTAGCCTTAGCTTTAACACTAGATTGAAAACTAACTTTAAATCTAACCCTAACTCGATGCTGAAGCCTAAAACTAGCCCAAATCCTGATGCTAATTCTAAAACTAGCTCTAACCCTAGCCCTAACTCTAACCCTAGCCGTAATTTAGCCCTATCACTACCCTAACCCTAACCCTAGCCCTAAGAATAACTCTAACTCTCACAATGGCCCTATCACTCATTCTAATCCTCTCCCTTCTCATAAACCTAACCCTATGCCAAATCCTAGTCCTAACCCTTGCCCTATACTTAGCCCTAGCAATAACCTTAGATAAAATCCTAACTCTTAATTTAACCCTAAACTGAAGCCTAAGCCTAATTCTAAGACTAGCCCTAACCCTAACACTAATCCTAAAATTTGCCCTAACCCTAACCCTAGCCCTAAAACTAAACCGAGCCAAAGCTCTAACCCTAACCCTTAACCTAGACCAAACCCTAACCCTACACCTAGCCCTAACCCCTGCCTTAATTCGAGTTTTAAGCCAAACCCTAAAACTAACCCTGACCCTTACTCTGACCATAACACTAAACCAAGGTCTAAATATCACCCTAATCCTAGCCATAAACCTAACACTAAACCTAGCCCTAAAACACTAAAATTAGCCATAATCATGACCCCTGTACTTATATTAGCTGTAACCCTAACCCTAGCACTAACTTAACCCAAAACCTAGCCCTAATCATAACCATGATCCTAGCCCTGAACTGATTTCTAACTCTATCCATTACCATAACCCTAACCCTAACCCTAATGCTAATTTGAGCCCTAACTTTAAACCTTAACCTATCCCAAACCCTAACCCACAATTTGACCCTAATAATACCCCTAGCTCTAAACCTGACACTAACCCTAAACCTAACCCTTACATAGTCATACTCATAATCCTAACCCTAATACTGTCTTTAACCATAATTCTGGACCTGAAATTAGCCCTAGCACTAATCCTAGCCCTAACCCTTAAAAAAAGTACCTGAGCCCTCATCATAGCCCTAAACCTAGCCTTTATCATAACCCTAACCCTAATCATAGTCCTAATCCTAATTATAACCCTCACCCTACCTCTAAACATAACTAAAAAGCCATCCCTTACCCCAAACTTTGCCCTAACTCTAAATCTAAACTCTAATCTCTAACTCTAAACCCTAACCCTAACCCTAGGCTTAAACTAAACACTAAACCTAGCCCTAATCCTAGCCCTAATTGAGCCCTATCTCTAACCTTAACCCTAGCCCTAAGACTAACTCTCGCCCTAGCCCTATCCCTAGTTTTAACCCTATCCCTTACTATAACCCTAAACCTAGCCATAATGCTTGCCCTATCCTTAGTTGTATCGCTAGCCCTAGATCTAAACCTATATCCAAATTTAACCCTAACCCAATCACTAAGACTAAGCCTAACACTAACACTAGCCTTAATCCTAACCTTAGGACTAAAACAAAACCGAGTGTTAGCCCTAAACCTAAACCATAACTTAAACCAAACCCTAACACTACAACTAGACATAACACTAGCCCTAATTCGAGTCCTAACCCTAACCTTAAAACCAACCCTGACCTTGACTCATATCCTAACACTCAACCTAGCTCTAAACACCGCCCTCACCTTAAACTGAACCCTAAAAGTAACCCTAGCCCTAATTCAAGTCCTAACTCTAACCCTAACCCTCCACCTGACCCTGACTCCTATCCTAACATAAAACCTAGATATAAATATCACCCTAACCTTAAACCTAACCCTAACACTAAACCTAACCCATACCCTAACACTAAAACTAACCCTAATGGTAACCCTAGTTCTTACATTTACAATTGCCCTAACCTTAGCCCTAACCCTAACACAGAACTTAACTCTAACCCTTGCCCTAAACCTAGGCCTAACCCAAAGCCTAATGCTAATCCTAGCCTTTATTTAATCCTATCCTAACCCTAAACCTAGCCATAAGACTAACTCTAACTCTTGCCCTAGCCCTAGTCCTAGTTCTATCCTTAGCCTTAATCCTAAACCTAGATCTAAGCCTAAGTCTAAATCTAAACCTAACTCTAAATTTAACTGTAACAATAAGCCTAAACCAAATCCTAACACTACCCATAATCATAATGCTAATTGTAAAACTGGCCCTATTCATACTACTAGCCATAAAGCAAAACCAAGTCATAGCCCTAATCCTAACCCTTAACCTAAATCAAATGCTAACCCTACAACTAGCCCTAAAATTAAGTCTAAAACTAACCCTGACTCTGACACTGACCGTAACACTAATCCTAGTTTTAAAAATCACCCTAACATTAATAACATTAATAACACTACATCTAGACTTAACCTAATCCTAAAACTAGCCTTAATCAAAACCCTAGTTCTAACCCTATCACTTACAATAACCTTATTCCTAGCCATAGTCTAGATTAACATTAGCCCTAACCTTAAACCTTGCCCTAACCCTAGAACTAAACCTAACACTATATCTAACCCTAATTCTACACCTAATCCTAACCCAAACACTAACCCTAACCCTAACGCTAATCCTAAAACAAGCCTTAACCATAGGCTTAGACCTAAAACATAATTGAACCATAACACTAACTCTAAACTCTTATCTAAACCAAACCCTAATCTTACCTCTATCCCTAAGCCTAGAACTAATTTGAGTCCTAATCTTAACTCTAAAACTACTTCTGAACCTGTCTCTGACATTAACACTAACCCTACCACTAAACATCACCCTAAACCTAAAACTTACTCTAACACTCGACCTAGTCCTAACCCTAATTCTAAAACTAGTTCTAATCATAAACCTAGATCATACACTAGCCATAATCTTAAAACTAATGCTAACCAAAACCTAGCCCAAATCTGATACCTAACCCTAGCTTTCACCCTAACCCTAACCCTAACACTAGCCCTAAACCTAACCTGAACCATAGCTCTAACCTAGCTCTAACCTTATCTTTACCCTAGCCAAATCCCAACCCTAATGCTAACCCTAGTCCTAAAACTAATCCTTAGTCTAACCCAAACCCTAATCCTATTACTAGTCCTAACCCTAGCCCTCTTTCTTGTTATAACCATACTCCAAATTCTAACCCTCACCCTGACCCTTATTCTGACCCTGAACCTAAACCAAACCCTAACTAGCCCTACCCATAACCCTATATCTAAACCTAACCCTGAAACTAGCCCTAGATTAAACCTAATCCTAAATCTAGACATATCTTTAGCTAAGACCTAAACCAAAAACTAGCCCTAGCTCTAATGATAAACCTTAACCTAAGCCAAACACTAATTTTACCTCTAGACTTAACCAATCCTAATTCTGGCTCTAGCCCTAACCCTAACCCTAATCCAAACACAGACCCTGACACTAACACTAACCCTAGCTATAAAACTGACCCTAACCGAAATTTACACCTAACATTAGACCTTGCCATTACCGTAAACATAACCCTTATTTTACCATAGCACTAAAACTAGCTCTAAACCTAACACAAAACCTAGCCCTAATCCTAGGCCTAAATCTAGCCCAAAGTGTAACCCTAACCCTAACCTTACCTTATCCCTTATCCTAAGCCTAACCATCATGCGAACCTTAACCCTCGCCTTAGACCTAACCCTGGATAAATCCCCAAACCGAACCCTAAACATAACCCTAGCCCTATCACTAAACCTAAAGCTAATCCTAGCCCTAATCATAATGTTAACACTAGCCCTAATACTATCTCTAAATTTATCCATTACCCTAAACAGAACCTTAAACCTAATGATAAACCTAGCTCTAATCCTAATTGTAAATTTAATACTAGACATAACCCTAAACCTAACCCTCATTGTAGCCTTAACCCTAGATAAAACCCTAACCCTTACTCTGACACTAACCCTACTCCAAACCCTAACACTAACCCTAAACCTAAAACTACCCCCAACCCTAACCTGAAATCTAACCCTATACATTACCCTAACTCTAATGATAATCTTAGCCCTAACCCTAACACTAAGCCTAAACCTAAAACTACGCCTAATCCTAACCTGACATCTAACCCTATCCATTAACCTAACTCTAAAGATAACCTTAGCCCTAACCCTAACACTAACCCTAACCTTAACCATAAATCTAACCCTAGACATAATCCTAAACCTAACCCTCACCCTAGCTCTAAACCTACCTCAAAAAATAACCTGTACCCTAAACCTAACCCAAACCCTAACCCTAGCCCTAGCCCTAACCCTAACCCTAACTCTAGCCCTAATTTTATCCAAAACCCTAGGCCTGACCCTAGCTCTAATTCTATTCATTACCCTAACTATAACCCTAACCCAAATGCTAACCCAAGGCCTAACCCTAACCCTATCACTAACCCTAACCCTACCAATTACCCTAATCTTAACCTAAATCCTAAACCTAAACCTATCCATTAACCTAACCCTAATTTTAACCTAATGCTAATTTGAGCTGTAATCCTAATAATTAACCTAACACAAAACCGAATCCTGACCCTGACCCTAAAAATACACCTTACCCTTAACCTGGCCCTTACCCTAAACCTAATATTAGACCTAGCCATGAACCTAACCATATAACTATCCATAGCTGTAACCCTAAACCTGACATTATCACTATCTATAAAACTTGCCCTAACCCTAACACAAAACCTAGCCCTCATCCAAACCCCAAATCTAGCTTTAATCCTAACACAAACATAACCCTAGGCCTAACCCTAACCCTTTTGCTAACTCTAACCCTATCAATTACCCTACACATAACATGAACCCTAAACCTAAACCTATCATTACCCTAACCAAACCCTAATGCTAATTCAAGCTCTAAACATAAACCCTTACCTAAACAAAACATGAAACCTAATTCTAACTGTAATAATACCCCTAGCTCTAAACCTGACCCTTACCCTAAACCTAACCCTTACACTAGACCTAGTCATAAATCTAACCCTCAATCTATCCCTAATGTAAGCCTAGACCTGACACTAGCCCTAGCCCTAATTCTTGCCATCACCCTAAAACAACCCCTAGCCCACATCCTAGCCCTAAACCTAGCCTTATTATTAAACCAAACCATAACCCTAGCCCTAACTGAAATTCTAACCTTCGACCTAGCTCTAAAACTAGCTCTAACCCCATCCCTTCCTCTAAACCTAAACCTATCCAAAAACCTAAACCTAAGTCTAAAACTAGGTCTAACCCTAGTACAAATGCTAGACGTAATCCTAGCCCTAATTTACCCCTAAACCCAACCTAACCCTAGTCCTAAGACTAACTCTAACTCTCACCCTAGTCGTATTTCTAGTGCTAACACTATCCCTTACCATATTCCTATCACTTGCCTTTACATTAGCCCTAACCCTAGCTCTAGCACTAATTCTATATCTAAGCCTAACTCTTAATCATACCCTAACCCTAAGCTAAACCTCTCACTAACACAAGCCGAAATACTAATGCTAATCCTAAAACTAGCCTTAACCTGCCCTAGCCCTACAAAACAACCAAGCCATAGCCTTAACCCTAACTTTTAACATAAACCAAACCGTAAGCCTACACCTAGCCCTAAACCTAGCTCTAATTCGAGTCCTATCCCTAACCCTAAAACAAACCCTGACCCTGACTCTGACCCTAACACTACACCATGGTATAAACATCACTCAAAACCTAAACCTAAACCTAACCCTATACCTAGCCCTAACCCTAACCCTAAAACGAGTTCTAATCATAACCATAGTTCTTACATTGGCTGAAGCCCCAAATCTAGCCCTAATCTAACCCAAAACCTATCCCTAATCGGAATCCTAACACTAACTTTAACCCTAACCAAAAACCTAATTCTAGCTCTAACACTTACCCTAAACCTAACCCTAAACCTAACCCTTGCCATTACCCAAAACCTAACCCTAACCCTTGCCTTAATCCTAACCATAAACCTAGCCCTAACCCCAGCTATAACCCTATCCATTACCTAATCCTAATCCTAAAACTAATGCTAAACCTAAGATAACCCTGAACCTATTCCTAACCCTAAATCTATACATTACCATAAACCTAACCTGAACCTTAAACCTAAGCATATCCATAAACCTAATCCTAACACTAATAAGTTTAACCCTAAAACTATCTCTAACCATAACCTAGACCTGACATTAGCCCTAGCCCTAATGAAGCCCTAACACTAGAACAAACTCTAGCCTGAATCCTAGCCCCAATCTTAGCGTTAATTTTAAACCTAACCCTAACTAACCATAGATGTAAACCTAATTTTAACCCTCGCCCTAATTCTAAAGCTAGCTATAACATCATACCTAACCATAAGCATAACCATAACCCTAGCCATAAACCTAGGCTCAGCCTTAATACTTACCCTAGCTCTAATCCTAGCCCTAATTAAGCCATAATTCTAACCCTATATCTAAACCTAACACTAAGACTAACTCTAAATTTCGCACTAGCACTATCCCTAGTTCTTACCCTATTTCTTATGATAATTCAAACCCTAGACCTAACCCTAGACCTAACCTTCACTGTAGTCCTAAAGCTAGATCTAACCCTAACTCTAAATATAACCCTAAACCTAAACCACACCCTAACACTAGCTCTAACCCTAATGCTAATTTGAAAATTAACCCTAACCCAAGCCCTAGCCCTAAAGCAAAACTGAGCCATAGCAGTGACTCTAAACCTTAACCTAAACCAAAACCTAACCCTACACCTAGTCCTAACCCTAGACCTAATTTGAGACCTAACCCTAACTCTAGAACTAATACTAACACTGACTCCGAACTTAACACTAACCCTAGCTCTACACATCAACCTATCCCTAAACCTAATCCTAACACTAGATCTCACCCTAAACCTAACCCTAAAACTAGCCCTAATCATAATGCCAGTTCTTAAATTAGCCATAGACCTAAAGCTAACACAAAACCTAGCCCTAATTCAAGCTTAAACCTAACTTTAACCCTAACAATAACCTTGGCCCTAACCCTAGCCTTATCCCTAGTCCTAATCCTAGCTCTAACCGTATGTCTTACACTTAGTCAAACCCTTACCCTATTGCTACCCTAGTCCTAAACCTAATTTGATGCCTACCCCAAACCTTATCTCCATTCCTAGTACTAACCTTAGCCCTCATTCTAGCTCTAAACTTAACCCAAACCCTAACCCTAACCCTGACCCTTATTCTGAACCTAACACTAAACCTAGGTTTAAACCTGACCCTAAATTTTATCCAAAACCTAACCCTAGCCCTACCAGTAACCCTAACCCTAAACCTAACACTAACCCTAGCAATAGACCTAAACCTAATCCTAAATATAGCCATAACCCTAGTCTTAGCCCTAGCAATATCCCGTAACCAAACCAAACACTCACTCTATCCCTAGACCTACCCTAGTCCTCATTATGGACCTAACACTAAACCTAATCCTATCCTGAACCCTGACACTTACCCTAACAAAAACCCTAACTCTAAACATTATTCTAACCCAAAAACTAACTGTAACACTAGATGAACTCTAAATCTAGCCATAACCATAACTCAAGCTCTTACATTACCCATATACCTAACACGAGCCCTAAACCTCACACAACACCTAGCCATAATTACAGACCTAAACCTAATCCTAAGCATAACTCGAACCCTAAACCTAGCCCTAACCCTAAACCTAACCCTAACCTTGTTCTAGCCCTAACTCTAGCTCAAACCCTAAACCTTACCCTAAACATAACCCTAGCCAAAACTCTAAACCTCACTAACTCTAGCTTTAATCCTAACTGTAAACATAGCCCAAATTCTAGCTCTATCTCTGTCCATTACACTAACCATAACCCTAAAACTAATGCTAACCCTAGCCCTAAATCTAACCCTAACCCTACCCTAGCCCTGACTGTAACCCTAACCCTCACCTTAGCCCTAATCTTAGCTCAATCCCTAACTATTACACTTAACCTAATGCTAACACTAACACAAGGCCTAAACATAGGCCTAACCTTAGCCCTAATCCTAACCTTAACCCTAGCCCAAACCCTAGCTTGAACGCTACGCATTATCCTAACCCTAAACTTAACCCTAATGATAACACTAGACCTAAAGGTAAATGTACCGTAACGCAAATCCAAAACCTAATCCTAGAACTAACAGTGAACCTAACCCTAACCCTAAATCTAAGTTAGCTCAAATCCTAAACCTAATTCTAAACCTAAACCTAAGGCTAACCTAAACCTAACTCTTCCTTTAATCTGACATCTAAACCTATTACCCTAACCCTAATGATAACCCCCACCCTAACTGTAACACTAACCATGACCATAAAAATAGACCAAACTCTAAATAAACCTTAGCCATAGCAAAAATCCTAGCTCAAACCCTAAACCGTACCCTAAACCTAATCCTAACTGTAACCCTCACACTAACCCTGACCCTAACCCTAATTCTAGCCCTCATTTTAACCATAACCCAAGCCCTAACCCTAAGTCTAACCTTATAAATTACCCTAATGATAACCATGACCCTAATGCTAACCCTAAGCCTAACCCTAAAACTAGCACTATCTTAAACCTAACCTGAACTCTAAACCTAACACTATCCATTACCTTAACCCTAATTCTAACCTTAATGCTAATTTGAGCCTTAAACCTAAACTTTATCCTAACCCAAACTGAAGCCTGACTCTGACCCTAATAATACCCCAGCTCTTATTCTGACCCTTTCCCTAAACTTAACACTTAAAATTTGACCTAGTCATAAAGGTAACCCTAAAAATATCACTTAATATAAACCTTGACCTGACATTAGTTCTAGCCCTAATTCTTGACCTATACCTAACACAAAACCTAGCCTTAATCTTTGAATCTAGCCCTAATCCTAAACCTAACCATAACCCTAGCCCTAACCCTAAAGCTAATCATAAAACTAGCTCTAACCCTAACCATAACACTAAAACAAAACCAAGCAACAGGCCTAACACTAACCTTAACTTAAAACAAAACATAGCACTACACCTAGATCTAACCTTATCCCTAATTCGAGACCTAATCATAACCTTAAAAATAACCCTGAACCTGAATTATATTCTAACACTCATCCTAGCTCTAAACACTATCCTTAACTTAAACTGAACCCTAACAGTAACCCTAGCCCTAATTTGAGTTCTAACCCTAACCCTAAAACTAACCCTGACCTGACTGATATCCTAACACTAACCCTAGCTATAAATATCGCCTGAATCTTAAACCTAACCCTAACACTTAACCTATCCCTACCTCTAACCCTAATTGTAACCCTAGTTCTTATATTAGCCATTGCCCTAACCCTAGCCTTAAACCTCACACAAAAACTTGTCCTAACCTGAGCCCTAAACCTAGCTTTAACCCTAACCATAAACCTAACCCTAGCCCTAACCCTATGCCTTACCCTGAGCAAAACCTAAAACCTAATGGTAACCCTAGACCTATCCTTAATCCTTAGGCTAACCAAATCCTAACCCTATCAGTAGTCCTAACCCTAGATCTCATTCTAGCTCTAATGCTATCCCAAACCCTAATCCTAACCCTGACCCTCATTCTGACCATAACATATACCCTAGGGCTAAACCTGACCCTAACCCTAAACCAAACCCTAACACTATCCCTACTTTTAACCTTATGCCTAAACCTAACCCTACCACTAGCTCTAGACCTAAACCTAATCCTAAATCTAGCCTGAACTCTAGCTCTAGACCTAAACTAAATCCTAGTCCTAGCCCTAATAAAAACCTTTACCTCACCCAAACACTAACTCAAACCCTAGACTTAAACCTAGTCCTAATTCTGGCTGTAACCCTAACTTTAACTCTAACCCAAACACTGACCCTGCCTTTAACACTAAACCTACCTCTAAACCTGAAACTAACCAAAACCTAAACCTAATTCTAGACCCAGCCATAACCCTAACCCTAAAACTAGCCCTAACCATAACCCTAGATCTTACATTACCCATAGCCCTAACCCTAGGCCTAAACCTAACACTAAACATAGAGCTAATTTTAGGCCTAAATCTAGCCTTAAGCATAACCCTAACCCTAACACTAGCCCTATACTTAACCCTAGCCCTCGCCTTAGTCCTAAGATAGTCAAAGCCTAACCTTTACCCTAAACATAAACCTAGACCTATCCCTAACTCTCACCCTAAACCTAGCCCAAATCCTAAACTTAACCTAGCCCTAAACCTAGCTCTAAACCTACCCATTACCCTAACCCTAAACCAAAACTTATTGACAATCCTGGCCAGAAAACTTATGTTAACCCTAACCCTAACTGGAAAACTAACCAGAGACATAACCCTAAAATTAACATTCAGCATAGCCCTAACTCTAGATCAAACCATAAACCTAAACATAAACCTAAACATAACCATAGCTCTAATCCTAAAACCATCACTAATTCTAACTCTAAACCAAATCTAAACCTAAACTAACCCTATCCGTTACCTTAACCCTAACCATAATGTTAATGATAATCCTAGCCCTAACTCTAACCCTAATCTTAAACCTACCATAATCCCATCCCTAGACCTAACCCTAAACCTAGCCCTAACCCTAGCTCAAAACCTAACCTTTATTCTAAACATAACTCTAAACCTAACCCTAACCTTAATTTTAACACTAACTCTAACCCTAACTCAAGGCATATTCCTAACCATAACTCTAGTTCTAATCGAATCTAACCCTATCAATTACCCTAACCATAACCCTTATCCTAATGCTAAACCTAAGCCTAAACTAACCCTATCACTAATGCTAAGTGTATCAATTACCCTAAACCAAACCTGAACCTTAAAACAAACCCTAACTATACTGTAACCCTAACCCTAATGCTAATTTGAGCCGTAAACCTAAATCCTTACCTAAGCCAAATCCTTATCCTAATAATTCCCAAGCTCTAAACCTGACCCTTACCCTAAACCTAACCCTTACACTAGACGTAGCCATAAGCCTAACCCTAAAATTATCTTTAACCATAACCCTAGACCTGATATTAGCCCTAGCACTAATCCTAGTCCTGAATATAAAACATACACTAGCCCTCATCCTAGCCCTAAAACTTGCCTTAATCATAACCCTAACCCCAACCCGAACCCTAACTGTAAATCTAACCCTCACCCTACGTCTAAACCTAGCTATAACGCCATTCTTTATCCTAAACTTAAACCGAACACTATCCTTATCACTAGGCCTAAGCTGAACACTAACCCTAGCCCTAATCCTAGCCCTAATTACCCCATGCAAAACCCTAACTCTGTTTTTAGCCCTATCACTAACTCTATCTCTCACACTATCCCTATCCCTAGTTCTAACCCTATCCCTTAACATAACTCTAACCCTGGCCCTAACCCTTGCCCTATCATTAATTCTAGCCTAATCCTAGATATAAAACCAACTATAAATATAACCCTAACCCTAAGTCTAAGCCTAAAACTAACACTAGCCGTAACCCTAATACTAATTGTAAAACTAGCCCTAACCCAAACCCTAGACTAAAACAAAACCGAGCAATAGACCTAACCCTAAACCTTAACTTAAACCAAACCCGAAACTACTATAAGAACTAATCCTAGCCCTAATTGAGTACTAACCATAACCTTAAAACTAACCCTGACCCTGATTCATATCCTAACACTCACCCTAGCTCTAAACATGACGCTAACATTAAACCAAACCCTAACAGTAAACCTAGCCCTAATTCGAGTCCTAACTCAAACCCTAAAGCTAACCCTGACCCTGACTCTTATCTAGGCCTAAATCTAGCCCTAAGCAAAACCCCAACCCTAACCCTAGCCCTAACCCTAACCCTAAACCTAACCCTAGACTTAGTCTCAAACTTTACTCAAAGCCTAACCCTACCATAAATATAAACTTAGACCTATACCTTACTCTAAATCCTAACCCTAGCCCTAACACTAAACATAACCCTAGCCCTAAACCTAGCTCTAAACCTACACTTTACATAACCCTATACCTAACTGTGTTGATAACCATAGCCTTTACCCTAAACGTAACCCTAATCCTAACCAGAAAACTAACAATAGACCTAACCCTAAAAGTAACACTCGCCATAGCCCTAACCCTAGCTCAAAACCTAACCCATACCATAAACCTAAACATAACCGTAGCCTTAACATTAATCTTAAAATGAAATCTAACCCTAAACCTAAACGTAAACCTACATCTAACCATATCCATTACCCTAACCCTTATCCTAACCCTAATGTTAACCCTAGCCCTAAACTTAACTCTAACCCTAAACCTACCATAATCCTGTCCCTAGACCTAAGGCTGAACCTAATCCTCGATCTAGCCCTAGCACTAACACTAGCTCAAACCCTAGCTGTTACCCTAAACATAACCCTAGGCCAAACCCTAACCCCAATCCTAGCCCTAATCCTAACTGTAAACATAGCACAAACTCTAGCTCTAACTCTAGCCATTACCCTAATCATAACACTAAGCCTAATGCTAAATCTAGCCCTAACCATAACCCTAAACCTTACTCTATCCCTAGCCCTGATTCTAACCTGATGCCTCAACCTAGCCCAAACAGTTACTCAATCCCTGACCCTTACGCTTAAACTAACCATAAGAAAATGATAAGCTTAACCCTAAACCTAACCCTAGCCCTAGCCCTAATCCTAAACTTAAAACTAGACTTAACCTTACCTCTAACCCCATCAATTACCCTGACCCTAACCAAAAATGTCATGATAACCTTAGCCCTAACCATAAACCTACTCTAACCCTAACTGTAAATATAAACCTAGAACTAAATATAAACAGAAACTTTGCCATAGTTGTAACCCAACTCAAACCCTAACAATTATGCTAAACTTAACACTAACCCTAGTCCTCAATCTAAACCTAACCCTTACCCCCTAACTCGACATCTAAACCTGTCCATACCCTTAACCCTAATGGTAACCCTAATCCTAATACTAGACCTAATCCTAAGCCTAACCCTATCCTTAGCACTAACCCTAGCTCAAACCATAACCCATATTCTAAAACTAACCCTAGCCTTAACACTAACCCTAACCCTAAATCTAGCCCTAATCCTTAACATAACCCTAGCCCTAACCCTAGCTCTAACCCTATCCATTACCCTAATGATAACCATAAACCTAATGCTAACCCTAGGTCTAACCCTAACCCTATCCATTACCCTAAACCTAATCTGAGCCCTAAATCTAACCTGAAGCCTAAACCTAACCTTATCCATTATCCTAACTCTAACTCAAACCTTATGCTAATTTGAGCCATAACCCTAAAACTCAACCTAACCCAAACCCAAAACCTGACTCTGACTACTATAATTCCCTTAGCTCTCAACTTGAACCTCACCCTAAACCTAACTCTGACACTAAACCTAGCCAGAAATCTTACACACAAACTATTCCTAACCATAACCCTAGACCTGATTTTAGCCCTAGCCCTAATTCTTGCCATAACCCTAACACAAACACTAGCTGTCATCCTAGCCCTATAACTAGCCTTGATCCTAACCCAAACCCTAACTCTAGCCCTTTCCCTAATTCCATCCCTCACCCTAGTTCTCAACCTTGCTATAACCCCATCCTTTCCCCCAAATCTAACCCTAACTCTAGACTTAAGAGTAACACTAATCCTAGACCTGATCCTAGCCCTAATTTAGCCCTAACCCTACCACTAGCACTAAGACTAATTCTGATTCTCACCCTAGCCCTATTCCTAGATTTAACCCTATTCCTTATCATAATAATAACACTTGCCCTAAACTTAGCCCCAACACTAGCCCTAGCCCTAACACTTGAACTAACCATAACTCTAAGTCCAACCTTAACCCTAAGCCTAAATCTCACCCTAACACTAGCCCTAACACTAACACTAATCCTAAAACTAGCCCTAATCTAGTTCAAGCCCTAAAACAAAACCGAGCCATAGCCCTAACCCTAACCCTTAACCTAAACCAAAACCTAACCCTACACCTAGCCCTAAAATCAGCCCTCATTCCAGTCCTAACCTAACACTAAAACTAACCTTGAGCCTGACTCTGACCTTACTCTAACCCTAGATCTAACACCCTAAAAGTATACCTAACCTTGAAAATAGAACTAGCCCTAACAGTAACCCTAAAAGTAGCCCTATTCATAACTCTAGTTCTTACATTCACCTTAGCCCTAATCCTACACCTAACCTAACCCAAAACCTATCCCGAAACCGATCTC